>NC_056747.1:573545281-573765281 GCF_019279795.1 Protopterus annectens
CTGCAATAGTGTAGTGGGCAGAGCATCCGCCTAACGCACAAGCATTCCCGGTTCGAGTCCCACTGCAGCACATTTTATTTTCCATGTGAAATCGGTATATCAACATCGTTTTGCTGTATAACCTATTAAATGACATTTATACTTTAAAAGGAGCACTGCATTACACATAGACCCACTCGCTATTCAAAGGACATGAGATGACATACAGGTATGTAAACAAAGACAACCTTTAATGGTGTATTTTACAATAATGTATGCCATTACTTACAGCACATAGATCCAGACTTACAGAGAGGAATGCAAAGCCCACACAAAAAAGCAGATGAAGACTGTGCGGATATATAACATACTATGCTGTCCAGGCCAATCCCGTCAATTCGTACAATGGTAGACAAAGGATTTGCCGTCAAGATAGGCAGCAATAAACAATAACAGATGTAGTTCAGCAGCCGCCAGTTACACCCTGCAGTCAAGGCCTACTGAGACATTTATTATCTGTGATAATGTCTGTCACATTTAAGGACCTTGACCAACAAATGTCATGGGAGTCCACAATATGACTGGGATGATAGCAGGAATGCTAGCAGTAAATAATGCTAGACAGGGGTCCAGGGAAGTAAATAGTGTGGAAAGAAATAGCCAGGGAATTGTTATGGCTAGGCTTGTATAGGCCCTAGGGCCGACAGCCTAGTATCAACCTATATATGATAGGCCAATACCAAACAACCCCTAACCGTATCACAGCAGGACAAAGCCAGCCATATATGTGGACGACAAAGGCAGGAACACAGGGCCATACTCGTAATATTGCTGTGACACACCCTGCAAATTGCTGGTGTTACAGGATTCGTTGCAACATACCCTTATGCAGGAATAACACATCAGGAACACAACTGGAAGTAGCCATGTACTGATAGCACGCAACAGACTGATTGCCGGAGATATATCTAGGACAATACCTGTGTGGTGCACAGGCAAAGGCAAACAGATAATCCACTGGCCATCATGTGGATAGGCCCACTGTTGAGAGCTATGCAGACAGACTGCATTCCATTCTAAACTACTATGTACATGCAAACACTGCAAGACCAGCAATATACAATGCACACAACACTACTCAGTCTGTCTGTAAGTCTGGAACTTCTTAAGATTGTGTAGTTGCCCTGTGTCAGCAAGTTCCGCTGTAATAGGTACTGCAACATGCCATCTGCAACACTGCTGCCCACATACAGGAAGGATGTCCTCCATCCTGGAAAGGTGAAGGGACAACACCCATATGAGTAAGCAATTTATACTACTGGGTTGCCATGACAATGGTTTACTGAATCATTACACAGCAGGCTGCACGCAGTCAGCAACTGTTGCACACTGATTGGTGCAGAGCCCATCACCTGATCATGTGCATCACCTACAAAAGCCATGCTGAAATCCATTTAAACCAACTCATTCACTCTACTGGAGAGGGAGAGAGAGACAGAGACAAATAAAAAAAAAAAGAAAATATAAAACGAAACTCACACAGTGGAAAACAAATGCCTACAAGTCAAAACCGGGAAGGCATCACACCCATCCAAAGAATAAAAAGGTATGTAAAACATAACTGTATGTAATTTAATGTAGTATGTGGTATAGATTAATAGGATATATGATGTAGAATGTCTGATATGTGCCATCTGTAGTTGTCCCTGTAATGATGTCCCGCTGAACAACTGCTCTGGACAATACTGTCTGTCCCCGTAAGCAGTGGGACATACCCACCGACTGTGCAGATCAGCAATGAATGAGAAAGATGTCAGCCATATCTGTGTATGTTATGTTAGTGTGGACAATAGCTGTTGGTAAATGTACTGCCATTATGATAGACACATGGGTGTCAGAGCACACCACTTGTAGGACAGTCATGTTAATGTGTAATGTAGCATGCACAAATAGCATAGGTGTGTAATAGGCGTACCAGCAATCTCACACCATACATACCACCCTAATGTTAGTCTGTGTTCACATGTGGCACTTGTCTGTGTTGCAGGAAGGCAGAACAGTGCAGCTGTGAATGAAAGACAGTTACAGAATGTGGACCAGATGTCTGTATGCACTCCACATATCTGTGTGATACAGAATGTGACGTGCATGTATACAGATACACAGACACTCATATAGACATAGGTATATCAACAACATACAACATATATCTACACAAATCTGTACATAGATGTACATTTATACACATACATATATATATATATATATATATATATATATATATATATATATATATATATATATATAGTGGTACTGACAATGGCATGAAGGTGAGCTAGTCTGTAACAGTACAACACAAGGCCAGCAGTATATGATCCAGAAGTCACCAAATAAAAATACAAAGTTAGATACATATAAATGGCTGAAAACAGCCCTTTATTAGCAAGACAGACCGGTTTCGGCAGCCAATGCCTTCTTCAGTGTATGAACATTTCACACAAAATACAATCAATTTAGAGACACACCCCACCTGAGAGACAAGTGGAAAATGCAATCAATGTGTAGTTAAAGAGTAAGAACACAAAAAATATGCACTGCTGTAATGCATAATAGTAAGTGCAGTCATGGCTTGACATTAGGTAACAAATGTAACATTTATATAAGTTACAGATAATGAGTAGAAAAATATATTATGGAATGCCCCCCACATATTATATTTAATATCAAAAAAGTAGCTGATATAAGAAAACTCATAATATGGTTAATAATTGTCATAACCAAAGAGTCACATCAAGAGCATGAAAAAAGTACACTAGGTGTTCCAACCAAAAATATGTGGTTAATAAATAATGGTGTAGCCGGATTGGAGAATCCATGCTTGGTCCAAGGTTCCATATTACTTGGATCAGCTATAATCGAAGCAGGTATGTTGGTATACCTGTAACTGTCCTTCATCAGATTCTATGTGACACATAAGAAAAACTGTAGAGAAATATAAGAGATAGAGGCATACAGATTACTATAAACCAATAATCATAATAATTCATGATAAAAAATGTGATAAATAAATCATTTATAAGCCTAAAACATGAACTATACCCACTTCTATCCCAATGTTTACAAGTGGTCGTTAAGTCCAGGGGGAAATAAAGCCCCCAATGTAATGATCCAATGTTGTTCCTTGTGAGTAAGTATTTTATGCCATCCCTGGGGATTACTGCGGTCACCCAGGATTCTGTCTAATTGCAAAAGAAAACTGTGCTTCAGGATGTTTTAAAGTATGCCTGTACAGGGCATTGGTATCTTTCTTAGTTTTAATATCTGATCTATGTTCGTTGATCCGTGTTCTCAATGGTCTAGAGGTTTGACCTACATAGAAAGCTTGACACCGACATGTTACCAAATAAATCAACCAACTGCTGCTGCAGTTGCCAAATATTCTACATTGATACACTTTGCTAGTATTGCGACTCGTAAATTCTTTGCTCTTATTGACTTGTTTGCATGAACCACAATGGCCACACGGGAATGTACCTACTAATACATCCCCTGATATAGTCATTTGTTGGCATATTGCTCCCCCACTTTCTTTGTGTTTGAAATGTGAAAAGAGAGAGCCAAGAGTTCTGCCTCTCCTGTAGGAGAAATGGCATTTTTGATCCAATATTGTTCTCAAATATTCATTGGCCATAAGAATATTCCAATGCCTATTGATAATACCCTTGAGAGCATTGGAATTTCTACCAAACGTGGTTACAAACCGAATGATATTCATGGAGCAATCCCTGGGGTTGGATTGATATTGTAACAAAGTTTTTCTCTCCATATTCTTAGTCCAATTCCAGGCATTGAGAATGTCTTGGTGTCTATAGCCCCTATTGGCAAACCTGTGATAGAGATCCAAACCATCTCAATCAAAATCCCCCTGTGTCGAGCTCAGGCGTTTAATACGCATAAATTGGGACTTGGGGATGTTGCGAATGGTGTGGCCTGGGTGCATGCTGGAAGCATGCAAAAGTATTATATTGAGGGTATTTACGATAGGATCTAGTGTTCAACGTATGGTCTGTGTTTCTGGTGATGGTAACATCCAAAAAATTGATGCTTTGGAGATTGTATGTTACCGTAAACTCAATTCCCTATACATTTTGGTTAAGATATTCAACAAATTCCTGTAGATACCTAACATCTGCCCGCCACACCATCCAGTAATCATCCAAGTACCTGCGCCAAATGTCTATTTCGACCAAATAAATATTATGAAGTGGGTCACAGATCATGCATTCTTCGAAGAATGCCATGAATAGATCGGCGTAAATGGGAGCAAAGGATGCTCCCATCGCCGTGCCCTGCAGTTGCCAATAGCATTGTCCTTGAAAGCAAAAGACATTCTTGTTGAGAACATGTTCTGTCATACAGATAAGCAATGTGTTGAACCCTGGAGAGTATAAAGAAGCCCTATCCAACCAATATTGAAGGGCTTGTAGGCCAGCCCAATGTGGAATGCTAGTATATAAGGCCTTGACGTCCAATGAACACACAAGCCACCCCGGCTCAAGTTGGCAGTCTTGTATGATCTGTAGAAATTGGGTCGTATCCTGCAATCTGGCCCTTACACAACACAGCAATGGTTTAAGATATTGGGTAAGAAAAGCAGATAGAGGCTCCGTCAGAGACCCAATACCAGATACAATTGGTCTGCCTGGGGAATTAGTAATGGACTTATGTATTTTCGGTAGCAAATATAAGATTTGTTTCTGAGGATCCTTAACTGTTAACTGAAAAACACAATTTTTAGTTATAATACCCTCCTCAAGGGCAAGATTCAGAAACCTATCTATTTCCTGTTTGAAATGAGTAGTAGAATCATATGCCATGTGCATGTAGCATCTTTTGTCAGACAGTTGGGATTGGCCCTCATTCAAGTATGAACTCATGTCCATGACAACCACGGCTCCCCCCTTATCTGCTGGTAGGATAGCAATATTTTTGTTCTCCCTGAGCTCATTGAGTGCAGTGGATTCCTGTATAGAGAGATTAGATCTCATAATATCATGTTCTCTGTGTGCAAAATGTAGGTCCCTAAGTACCGCTTGCAAAAAAACCAAAACATGTTTATGCATAGGTGGTTGAAAATCAGATTTGATGAATCTAAACTCCTCAGTTCTTTGTGAGTCTTTATCTGCAAAAAACAATTTCAAATTCAGGTTACGACAGAAACTCATGACATCAGTGACAGTATTATGTTCATTACAAAAGAACCCAGGGATAAAACCCAAACCTTTATTCAAAAGTTGTAAATGCTGTACAGACAAGGTTTCTTTAGATAAATTCAAAACATTTTGATTGACCTCCTGATTTACGTTAGAAAATTCTGGATCAACCCCTCGAGGGAATTGGGCATGTTTACCACTTCTGTGTTTGCGTCCACCCCTACGCCTGGGACCTTGTCTAAAGGGATAACTCTGTTTGATTTTTTTCTGTGTGGTGAATCCTTATTACTGGAACTACCGTAATCAGTACATGAGGAATCCTCCCCTGTTGAGCTGGCATATGTTTGGTCCCTGTTTTTCAAAATAGACCGAGGTCTTTTCTTATTAAAACTGTTAGTGGGAACATTAGATGTGTAACCGGAGCTGGTACCCATAAATTTCACTGTTCTCTGGGAGTCAAAAGGACGCCCCCTTTGGTAGTCCATATAATCTCTTTTGAATTTTTTAATTTTTCTATCTTTAGTAATTTTATCATGGTTTGTGAGTTCCTGGGATAGCTTGTTAATAGAGTCCTGAAATGTTGATTAGATTGCAAAAGATTTGAGTCTCAAACACATGGTTTTAACTTCCCGAAGGTTAATATCAATCATACGTTCATAATACTGAGCCAGTATGTTGACAAAAAAATTCAAAAGAGATTATATGGACTACCAAAGGGGGCGTCCTTTTGACTCCCAGAGAACAGTGAAATTTATGGGTACCAGCTCCGGTTCCACATCTAATGTTCCCACTAACAGTTTTAATAAGAAAAGACCTCGGTCTAGTTTGAAAAACAGGGACCAAACATATGCCAGCTCAACAGGGGAGGATTCCTCATGTACTGATTACGATAGTTCCAGTAATAAGGATTCACCACACAGAAAAAAATCAAACAGAGTTATCCCTTTAGACAAGGTCCCAGGCGTAGGGGTGGACGCAAACACAGAAGTGGTAAACATGCCCAATTCCCTCGAGGGGTTGATCCAGAATTTTCTAACATAAATCAGGAGGTCAATCAAAATGTTTTGAATTTATCTAAAGAAACCTTGTCTATACAGCATTTACAACTTTTGAATAAAGGCTTGGGTTTTATCCCTGGGTTCTTTTGTAATGAACATAATACTGTCACTGATGTCATGAGTTTCTGTCGTAACCTGAATTTGAAATTGTTTTTTGCAGATAAAGACTCACAAAGAACTGAGGAGTTTAGATTCATCAAATCTGATTTTCAACCACCTATGCATAAACATGTTTCGGTTTTTTTGCAAGCGGTACTTAGGGACCTACATTTTGCACACAGAGAACATGATATTATGAGATCTAATCTCTCTATACAGGAATCCACTGCACTCAATGAGCTCAGGGAGAACAAAAATATTGCCATCCTACCAGCAGATAAGGGGGGGAGCCGTGGTTGTCATGGACATGAGTTCATACTTGAATGAGGGCCAATCCCAACTGTCTGACAAAAGATGCTACATGCACATGGCATATGATCCTACTACTAATTTCAAACAGGAAATAGATCGGTTTCTGAATCTTGCCCTTGAGGAGGGTATTATAACTAAAAATTGTGTTTTTCAGTTAACAGTTAAGGATCCTCAGAAACAAATCTTATATTTGCTACCGAAAATACACAAGTCCATTACTAATCCCCCAGGCAGACCAATTGTATCTGGTATTGGGTCTCTGATGGAGCCTCTATCTGCTTTTCTTACCCAATATCTTAAACCACTGCTGTGTTGTGTAAGGGCCAGATTGCAGGATACGACCCAATTTCTACAGATCATACAAGACTGCCAACTTGAGCTGGGGTGGCTTATGTGTTCATTGGATGTCAAGGCCTTATATACTAGCATTCCACATTGGGCTGGCCTACAGGCCCTTCAATATTGGTTGGATAGGGCTTCTTTACACTCTCCAGGGTTCAACACATTGCTTATCTGTATGACAGAACATGTTCTCAACAAGAATGTCTTTTACTTTCAAGGACAATGCTATTGGCAACTGCAGGGCATGGCGATGGGAGCATCCTTTGCTCCCATTTACGCCGATCTATTCATGGCATTCTTCGAAGAATGCATGATCTATGACCCACTTCATAATATTTATTTGGTCGAAATAGACATATGGCGCAGGTACTTGGATGATTGCTGGATGGTGTGGTGGGCAGATGTTAGGTATCTACAGGAATTTGTTGAATATCTTAACCAAAATGTATGGGGAATTGAGTTTCCGGTAACATACGATCTCCAAAGCATCAATTTTTTGGATGTTACCATCACCAGAAACACAGACCATACGTTGAACACTAGATCCTATCGTAAATACCCTCAATATAATACTTTGTTGCATGCTGCCAGGCCACACCATTCGCAACATCCCCAAGTCCCAATTTATGCGTATTAAACGCCTGAGCTCGACACAGGGGGATTTTGATTGAGATGGTTTGGATCTCTATCACAGGTTTGCCAATAGGGGCTATAGACACCAAGACATTCTCAATGCCTGGAATTGGACTAAGAATATGGAGAGAAAAACTTTGTTACAGTATCAATCCAACCCCAGGGATTGCTCCATGAATATCATTTGGTTTGTAACCACGTTTGGTAGAAATTCCAATGCTCTCAAGGGTATTATCAGTAGGCATTGGAATATTCTTATGGCCAATGAATATTTGAGAACAATATTGGATCAAAAATGCCATTTCTCCTACAGGAGAGGCAGAACTCTTGGCTCTCTCTTTTCACATTTCAAACACAAAGAAAGTGGGGGAGCAATACACCAACAAATGACTATATCAGGGGACATATTAGTAGGTACATTCCCGTGTGGCCATTGTGGTTCATGCAAACAAGTCAATAAGAGCAAAGAATTTACGAGTCGCAATACTAGCAAAGTGTATCAATGTAGAATATTTGGCAGCTGCAGCAGCAGTTGGTTGATTTATTTGTTAACATGTCGGTGTCAAGCTTTCTATGTAGGTCAAACCTCTAGACCATTGAGAACACGGATCAACGAACATAGATCAGATATTAAAACTAAGAAAGATACCAATGCCCTGTACAGGCATACTTTAAAACATCCTGAAGCACAGTTTTCTTTTGCAATTATAGACAGAATCCTGGGTGACCGCAGTAATCCCCAGGGATGGCATAAAATACTTACTCACAAGGAACAACATTGGATCATTACATTGGGGGCTTTATTTCCCCCTGGACTTAATGACCACTTGTAAACATTGGGATAGAGGTGGGTATAGTTCATGTTTTAGGCTTATAAATGATTTATTTATCACATTTTTTATCATGAATTATTATAATTATTGGTTTATAGTAATCTGTATGCCTCTATCTCTTATATTTCTCTACAGTTTTTCTTGTGTCACATAGAATCCGATGGACAGTTACAGGTATACCAACATACTTGCTTCGATTATAGCTGAACCAAGTAATATGGAACCTTGGACCAAGCATGGATTCTCCAATCCGGCTACACCATTATTTATTAACCACATATTTTTGGTTGGAACACCTAGTGTACTTTTTTCATGCTCTTGATGTGACTCTTTGGTTATGACAATTATTAACCATATTATTCGTTTTCTTATATCAGCTACTTTTTTGATATTAAATATAATATGTGGGGGGCACTCCATAATATATTTTTCTACTCATTATCTGTAACTTATATAAATGTTACATTTGTTACCTAATGTCAAGCCATGATTGCATTTACTATTATGCATTACAGCAGTGTATATTTTTGTGTTCTTTCTCTTTAACTACACATTGGTTGCATTTTCCACTTGTCTCTCAGGTGGGGTGTGTCTATAAATTGATTGTATTTTGTGTGAAATGTTCATACACTGAAGAAGGCATTGGCTGCCAAAACTGGTCTGTCTTGCTAATAAAGGGCTGTTTTCAGCCATTTATATGTATCTAACTTTGTATTTTTATTTGGTGACTTCTGGATCATATACTGCTTGCCTTGTGTTGTACATCTGAATGGTTTTAGCCGTGCATCTACCTACCTGCATAGCATCATGTTGGGTTCTAGTCTGTAACAGGCCAGCAAAGATAAGTATCCTCACAGGGAGCACAGCTACAAACACATAGCACAAAGCGTGTCACATACACATAGCTTGGTACAATACAACATATGTGCCAATGGTAGGTAAGCAGCTGACATAACAATTGCAGTCTGTGAACGGTTTGTTGTAGCTGATATGGTGGGGGAGACAAATATGTGTATTAAGAACTATGGTAACCCTGCTGCATGGGTGGCTCAGACCTGTTTTCATCTTATGTCTTCCAGGAAACATGTCACATAGCAGTCTTCCTGCATACAGCGCCACTAAGACAGAGGTCATTATTGACCACCTGGTACAGCATTATGTACTGCTGTTTGGGCAGACAGCCCACGACCAACAGGAGAGGACTGCCCTGTGGAACGAGCTAGTCCACAGGGTCAATGATGTCGGACTGCATAACCGCAGCTATGAGCAGGTCTGGTATTATTGCACCAACCTGCTTTGCCATTTATGTCAGCATGCAGCTGCTATAAGGGGGGACCACCTCGCAACGGGGGGCAACCCACCCACCCCTCACCCGTGTGGAGGAGCTTCTCAGCGTCCTTGTGGCACCTGTCCACCTGCAGCATCAACACCTGGCAGGGCACATCTTGGAGGTGGGTACCAATGACACACCAGCTGTAGAACATGCAGGTAAGGCCCCAGGGCACATCGGTACCCCACTCTTGTGTATGCATCTGCATCTGCACAGGTACATCATGCAAAACTGAGATGTCATATACACAGTCTGCTGCTGTGTAGTAGTAATAAACAGTTGTGTATAAGCTGTAATATTGTGTAATTCTACTGTTGAATTAACGTAATGCTGCACTCACCTTTTATGAATGCCACAGCTGTGACCACTGACATCAGCTTTCTCACACTCCTATGTAGGTCCCTCCAGGATACCACCACGGTAGCAGCCCGTAGCCAGTGAGTATGGTTCATGTTCGCGCATGATGATAAACTGGGCATATAATAGCTATGGGATATCCCATGCACACGTCTAACACACTTACCCATACTGCATGCTGTACACATTCACGTTTTGTTGCTGTGAAATGCACTGCATCACAGTAGAGACCATGCTGAGGTATCAGAAGGGTACAACAGACACATGCAAGATAACGAACATCCTGTCAATGTGCAATGTGTCCACACGGATGTGAAGTGTGGCAGGACATATGGCCTACAGTAGGGACATGTGTGACAACACCATCATGACTGCAGCTGCACACAATCAGGTTAAGTAAACATTGCAGACGTAACTCTGACCCCACAGCCCTAGTGACAGCAGTGTGTGCACTCCAAGGGATGTGCACATGAGTAGACCTTGCAACCATGTAGATGTCTGGGACATGTTTACGGCACCCCTCACAGCCATGGTAAGGTCCGCTGGTTGTCAGTGTAATAGTCATGTACTGGTCATACATGCACTGCTGATGTTGTGATCTGTAATGCAGACATCAGGCATCCACAACTGATAGCTGTTCACATATCATCCCAGGTATGAGTTGCTACAACACATAGGGGTGGTGAGCATTGGAGCTGACATAACCGGCACAGTACTACAGATACATCAGTGGTTTCTACACCTGCGAGGTATGGTGCACAGTACAAGACAAGGTGCAGAACAGGTCCACAGTAACACTTTGTACATGGGTGCAGTGTTAACACGGGGAAGGGCCGTCACCTACCAACAAAGCCCATGCCTCACACACATGTATACAGCCGCTAGCATGATGTCACTACAGTTGCACTGCATGCTGTTGAGCGCCATATGTAATGCATGCTGACAGAAGGGTAATGGAAGAACTGTGTGTACAAATTTGTGCAAATCCTCATGTAGGAGTGTGGGGTGTGTGTGTGTGTGTGTGTGTGTGTGTGTGTGTGTGTGTGTGTGTGTGTGTGTGTGTGTCTCAATTGTCTTTATAAGTGCAGTCTAATGGAGTGTGGATGATGCATGTCAGATGTGTGTGTGTGTGTGTGTGTGTGTGTGTGTGTGTGTGTGTGTGTGTCCATGTATGCACAGCCAATAGTGGGATTGACCACATGGCGGTACTTCCCCTTGGGATTGTGCTGTACATGGAATGAGACATGGGACACCAGGACAACCTGTCAGGTATGTGAACACAGGACAGCTAATAGCATAACAAGGTCTGTAGCATAGAGCATGCATTGGGAGGTGCAGTACATGCCAGGTACACACATCATATTGCCAGCAGCACATACGTAACCGGCTACCCACATATGCAGCACTACAAATGCAATGGGGAATTACCACAGCACATCAGTGAGTGTATCCAGGTAGTACTGTTGTCTGCATGATGGGTCACTTGTGCAGCAGATGTGGCATGGACTAAGCAAGACTGTAGTATGAGGCTCTAGTATGTGACATATGTAGTGAATGTAGCAGTCCCAACCATATAGGGGCCTCGTACACCATTACTGCCCATACAAAGGGTAATACAGGGTGACAGCAGTAAGGCCATGTACAACTTACTTCACCCAGGTCAAGGAGGCGATGAAGTAGCAGGTCAGGTGTTGTAATGACACGTGTAGGCATGGAGAGGAATGATATGTTAATGGGCTGTAGTGATGCGTGTATATTAGCAAGTGCCATGCAGAATGGGGAACATATGTAACCGACTGTGGGACTGTCTGTAAACTCAGGGAAAGTGAGGTAGTAAGGTGGCTGTCAGTGTGAGTGTGTGTACTATTATTCAATGCTGTACAGGTCTTAACGTGTGTATATTTGTTTCCCCCACAGGTGGCGAGGTGGGTCAGGGTCCCTCCTGCATGCAAACTGAGGTAGGTGTTCCTACAGACACCTATGATGATGATGGTACAGGTAAGGCACAGGTGGGGTTGTCAGAGACTGACACTGCACCAATATGTGTCATCACCCTCCTAGCCACCCCAAGCCCGCATACAGTTACAGTGCCCCTACAAACTCCATCACATGTGGCGATAGCAGAGGGACAGTTGGCGCTTGGTGGCAATGACCAGGAAAGTGTGGTGTCCATGCCAACTGTGTCCGGTCACAGTCGAAGAAGGCCACCAAATTGGCAGATGTACTGTGGTGCTCATGGGAGGACTGCAGGTCATCGTGCCCCTGGCAGAGGCGCCAAGACTGGTACTACCAGGAGCATGTTTCAGGCCGTAATGGATGCACAGGCACATATGGAAATGCACACCAGACAGGGCCTGAGGCTGCAGAGGTCTGCTTTCGCAGCTATAAGTGACAACCTCCATGAACTTGCTGGTGCCTTCCGTGAATATACCAAAGTCATGGATAGACAGTGGGATGAGATGGTTGACCTCCTCGACAGTGGTAGATCTGTGCTAGAACGTGTGGTGGGAGTGGTGCGACGGCTGCGTAGACATAGGCCAGAGACACCAGCAGCTGGCGGTCAACGTGGATGTGCCAGGATGCCCAGCCACTCCCATAGTGGCAGTACTAGCCCCAGCACACCACAGGGGCTGCTGTCCACACCAGGCCTCGTGCATGTGGCCCTGGCCAGTCCCAGGCGGGACATGGTTCCAGCGGACATATGTCATCATCAGGGGAGAGTAGCACCTCAAGGTCTGTACCTGCAAGTGCCCATGGAACCCCTGCCAGGCACAGTCAGCATTTCCATGGCCGGAGGCAGTGAACTGCACACCCTGCCAGGTATGGTCTGCAGCTGTCCAACATCACCCGTATAGGGCAGCCACATGGTGGAACTGTGTGCATGCATACCCACACACTATGCAACCACACCTAGGGCGACCCTATACCGACACACACATCACAATGCCTCAATCAATGAACCACACCGCTCACCCACACACATGGTGCCACATGTTTAGACCACCCTCAGCCTCTGGCACACCTGCAACACACCCTGTGCATATGATGATACCTGTGCCTCATCCCTGTCTTCCATAACATCGATGCAGAGACAGGCTAACATGATTCTGATGCACATGATGACTGTAATGGAGTGCCGCAACGTACCGCAGCGTAGAATGTAGTCAGGGGTAATGTGTACTGCATACATGTCAGGTAATGTAGCCATACAGCTATGATGCATCTCAGCTGTTGGTGACACCAATTGTTATCCCCATACTGTCATCCATTTGTGCTGTAAGCATACATGTGTCAGCAGGTGGATGGTCTACAGTCATATTCCACAAGAGTATGTCAGTGTGGTGACACTATGGCCATGGCATATGTGGTGTACAGTTGCACACATGCCATAAGTATGTATAACAGTTATTGGCCGTGCAAATTTGACCGGTGGCCTGCTGGTACGGGTATAATCTGCACCCTTATGTCAACCCATCCACATATACACACATCCTTACTTGGCGACACTGTGTCTATACCCAAACCCAGGTATGTAGTGCTACTGAATTGTGTGGCTGTCATTGCACACACGACACCATCTATAGGGTGAGGTGTGTACCAGGTCACGTGCTACATGCAGACAATCCATAGACACATACAATATGGTAGTGGGGGGATGTAATGTTTGTATATGGAGAATACATAGTGTATCATACCATCATATACACATGGACACATAACAGGTAAGACACACATCTTAGAGACTTGGTTGTATAGTTGCTAACTAACAAGTCCATGTGTCCAATTTGTTACAGGTAGGCTGCACACAGCACATATGTAACTGGGCTGTATCCGTTTATCTGTTACCTGTATGGGTGATGGTGACATTGACCACCTGAGAGTGGTATGTGGGCCATATACCAGGTGTACCATGGTGTAAAGACAGTGTACACAGCACCCACATCCCCCACTGGATACTGTACACACTAGAACCCATCTTGATACTCTGACATACTCATTATCACACATTGGCCATGACGCAAAAACAACCCACTGCATATAACAGGGGTACCACAGGGATATGCATGTGATGCACACACCACAGGCATTGTAGGGTGTTGCACTGCGTTGCCACACCTATGGGCGACAACAACAATATCCTTACTACTGTGTGGCAATGTGTATTGTAATAGGGGTATGTGGACTTGGAATGGTGTACCCTACAGATATGCACACATACACACACGTGGCAGACCTCAATGGGATTCCCATGCCTACCGACCCATTGGTACAACACTGTTGTGCTGGTACTGCAAGGCACATGTAGCTGTTCGGGAGAGGAGTGTAACAGGTTACATGTTATGTTAATGGGGTTGAGAGGCACCACACACTATACGAGTTGTACAAATATGCATCCCTCCAGACAAACACGTCCGCCCTGCAATACAATACCAAGTGGGAATCTGTCCAATACCAAAGGAAGCCAATCTGGTGGTCCCCTGCCATAAAAAAACTGTACAACAGAAGGGAGAAACTCTTGCAAAAGAGAGTAAAATCCCACGAGTGGAGGAGCTCCCTGGTCAGCCTCAGTAAGAAGCTGCGATACCTGATAAAATTCACCAAAGCTGGTTACGAAAACAAAATCGCCACTGATTTTAAAGACAACCACAAAGCATTCTATAGCTATGTCAAGAATCTCAATGGCAACACTCAGATCTGCTCGGAGTTACAGCACAATGTCACTAAATATACAGACCCAACTGATATTGCCAACATCCTGGCAGATAGGTTCAGTGCTAACTTTACCACCTCTCACCCCCTAAAGAGCCCATCTCTATACTGGAAGAATGTAAAGTTCCTGTAATCATGGCTGCACAGGTAAAAACCACACTCTTCAAAGCCAAGAACACAGCATCCATGGGACCAGACAACATCCCAGACTGCTTTCTACACGAACTACAGAACGAACTGGCACTCCACCTAAGACAAATGTTCAATCATAGCCTCACCTCAGGCTTTGTGCCTGCTAAATGGCGCACAGCAATGGTTATCCCACTCCACAAGGGGGGAGCCACCACGGACCCAGAGAACTACCGCCCCATTAGCCTGACGAGCCTGGTCTGCAAGGCCATGGAACTTATCAAGGAACTTATAAACAAAGACACTGGTAATCTCCAAACTCTGGATCCCACCCAGTTCAGGTATGTAAAAGGCAGATCATGTCTCCTAAACCTGATAGACTTCTTTGAAGCAGTCACTAAAGCCGTAGACGAGGGTAAGGTGGTTCAAACAGCCTATATAGATCTTGCCAAGGCTTTCAACACCATCCCCCACTCTGGAATTATAGATAAACTCACTAAACTAGGTATAAATCCCTATGTCACAAGATGGGTTGCCAACTGGCTCACTGACAGAACACACACTGTGAAAGTAGCAGACTCCAAATCCAACTTCAGACCAGTGACAAGTGGAGTACCACAGGGTCCTCTCCTGTTTGGTATCTACTTCTCTGAAGTACAGGCTAATACATAAGGTCTTTGGCTAATGAAGTTCGCAGATGACTGCAAACTAGGAGCCATAATCAAAACTCCTAACGATGTGGACATCCTACAAAAGGGCCTCACTGAGACAGATGCCTGGTGTCAAAGCCATGGCCTCAAGCTCAATGCCAAAAAGTGCATTGTCATCCCCTTTGGTAAAAACTCTGTACCCATGAACTACAACATAGGCGGTGGTATACTTCACACCAAAAGTGTGATAAGAGACCTTGGGACACAGGTGGACAGTAGTCTCTCTTTTGATAATCACATTGCCACAGTAGTCAGGAAATCCTTCTACGTGGCACACCTCTTCACAAAAGGTTTCTCATCCAGAAAAAAAAAAAGAGGTCATTGTTCCCCTTTACTCATCACTCATTAGACCCATTATAGAGTACAACGCCCCTTTTGGTATGTACCTCACAAGACATCTACAACAACTGGAAAGGCCGCAAAAATACCTCACAAAGAGGATTACTGGCCCAAAACAGATGCCCTACGCAGACAGTCTCAAAAAACTCCAGCTTTACTCCGTCGTATATCGCCTACTCAGAGGTGATCTCTGCCTAACATACAAAGCTATGTCAAACCCAGAACTGTTGGACATGCTCCACTTAAAGAAATCCCAATCCCTCCAAGCTATACACTCTAGGGACCTAAACCTTGTCACCACAATAAACAGAACATGCCGGAGGGATAGATTCCTGTCCCAGAAACTTCCCATACTCTGGAATAAACTACCTATCTATATCAAACAAAGCTCCTCATTAGCACTCTTCAAGAAAAATCTTGATGATTGGATGGGAAATAGGAGATTCACTCCGGGGATCACCTCTGTGGCTCTGCTCGACAGTGGCACAGGATAATAATTTTCTTGGGTGGCAAAAGCCAGGGTACCTTTTTGGCTGGGCTTGTATAGGCCCCAGGGCCGATAGCCTAGTACCTACCTGTGAACCTAAGTGTTGGAGATCCCATAACCAGGGCCAGTGACAACATGGGTACACAATGTTATATGTACTACATCCCACCTGTATGATGTCAGGCTGGTGTTGGTAACATATCATGCAGTACAGTCTGGCTCCCATGGGTAATGTATTATGTGGAAGCCATCAACATTACCAGGCTTCAGATTCACAGACACAGATATGCAGATTATATATATATATATATATATATATATATATATATATATATATATATATATATATATATACACACACACACACACACACACACACATACAAATATGTATACCTGTATATATATATATATATATATATATATATATATATATATATATATATGTACATATACATGTGACTACACATACACACGCAGTTATATGTACAGTGAGATACATAAGTGGTAGGGGCACACAATATGGAACAGCCACTATGCCTATAGTTGACCCCTGAACGAGTGGACACTGTATGTGCCACCCATACAAATGACAATCGTTGCCTGTAACACAAACCCACAGAGAGGTCATAGGTAAAACACCCACAGGTTTACAGACTTGGAAATCTTTAATTGTGTACTATTACAGTTCTACTTGCCATGCCATATAGCTGTTCAGACACCGACAACTATATCAACGGAGTGATGCTACAGTGGACCAGTTACAGTCATACGGTAGTCTGGAAAGGTTCACAGCTGTTGCTGTCCAGGCCAAGCCATTCACATTCTAAAATATGAAAGACTCACTGGGCCACAGGATACCCAACAAACAGTACATACTGCAGGTGTTTAGTTCAGCAGCCTCAAGCTACACACTGTACAAACAATAGGTGGTATATTTTTTTATTTTATTTTATTTATTTTACATTTGTTGACCGGGCTAGTCCAACTGGATACATGTCCATTTTCAGTGGAGGCCCGGGGAGAAAAGCTCCATATGACAAAAAACAACACACAGGAGATAAGAATACAAGGTAATACTTTCAAGGTCACATGAACAGTAAAACAGGTTAAACAGATAGTTTAAGTAGTTGAAACATTCTTGGGTAGTTGGAGTACTCTAACTACAAAATGAAGTCCCGTTGAATTATGGATTGGATAGGTAGTAGCTGGCTGTTTGCTGCTAATCAGGATTAGAACATGGGCATAACCAGTTAGATTTTAGTAGGTCTTTGAGTTGTTTTGAATTGGTTGAGTGAAGTTTCGTGTCTTAGGTTGTTTGGGAGGGCATTCCAGGATTTTCCAATGGAGTTCGCATAGAGTGCTTCACCTCCTGAGTTATTAGCTTTAATGGTTTGGATTTGAAGGTATTTGGAGGATCTAAGGGATTTAAGGTTAGAGTATGGAATGAATATTTTGGTCATTCGGGGTTTTGTCAGGATGGTGTATAGTTTTGAATGCCTCAGTAAGTTGATTAAGTTTAAGAGTGTTAGGTAGTTCTAACCAGTGAAGTTTTCTAAGATTGTTACAGTGGTGTGTACGATAGGGCATTCCTGTTATAAATCTAGCTATGTGGTTATAGGTTGTAGATAGTTTGTTTAGTTCTGTTTTATTAAGGAAGGAGAAAATTGGTGAGGCATAGAGGAGTGTATAAAGGAGGTGAGTCCTAGCAATGGTTAATTTAGTATGTGGGGTTAGGAAGTTCTTAATTCTATACATGGACCCAAGTTTCTTGTTTACTGACTTAATGGTCAGATTAATGTGAGTGTCAAATTTAAGCTTGTGGTCTAAGGTCACACCAAGCAGTTTGGTGTGAGAGACAGGGTCAATTTTGGTCCCATTATTGGATATTACGTGAAAGTTGGGGTGATTGGAGGAAGGAGAATGATTTCCTTGAGGGGTGGGAGTAGTGGGGAAAAACAGGAGTAGTTTGGTTTTGGATGGGTTAAGCAAGAGTTTTAGTTCCAAGAACCATTTTTCAACTAGGGAAAAACAGTTTTGGGTGGCGATTTGGAGTTTATCGAGGAGTTGTCGGAGCAGATCAGTGTGGAGTCGTCTGCATATTGTATGCAGGAGGCTCTGGGAATAATAGTGTGCAGATCGTTAATAAATAAAGAGAATAGTAGAGGACCAAGGATAGATCCTTGGGGAGCCGATATTTGTGGGGAGTAGGTCGGATAAGCTATTTTCCCATAGCACAGCCTGATTTCTATGAGAAAGGTAGTCATTAAACCAATCTATGGTATTCTTGCTAAGGTAGTATGCCTCCAGTGTGTGGATCAGCTGTTGGTGATTCACCATGTCGGCTTTGGAAAGATCAAGAAAGAGCGCCGAGGTTATTAATCTATTGTTACGATTGTGGTTTCGGAGTCAATAAAGGAAAGGAGGGCAGTAGTTGTGCTGTGATGGGGGCGAAAGCCGTGTTGGGTGTGAGACAGGAGATTGTTTCGAATAAGATGGGTGATGAGCTGTTTGTGAATGCAGCGTTCCATGATTTTTGCTAGTGGAGATAGTATAGCTATGGGTCTGTAGTTTGATGTGTCTGTGGAAGATCCACCTTTATGGAGAGGGATGATGTGGGAGATTTTCCAGATAGAGGAATAGAAGCTTCTGATATGGTCCGGTTGACCAAGATAGAAACAGGGTAGGCTATGGCCTCAGATGCAATTTGTAGGTAGGAGGCTGGGAGTAAGTCAGCCGCTAAGGTGGTTGGTTTGAGTTTATTTATGAGGGTTCTAATATAGGAGGTAGGTACGGGTTGCAGGTTGAAGGCAGGTTGAGTTTGGACTTTGGTTGAGGGTGTATCCAAGGGGGAAGTGGAGAGTTGGTTGGCCAGGGACTGAATGGTTTCTGTGAAAAATGAATTAAAGGTGTTGGCTATTTCTCTAGAATCTTTACCAATTAATTTTTCAGGGGTAGGGGTGGTGGGTTTGCCTGGATGAAGGAGGTGATTAAAACCGGCCCAGAATTTCTTGGGATTATTCTGGTGTATATTTTGGAGGTGGCAGTAATAGTTTTTTTTGTCAGACAATACTGCTGATTTGGTTGAATTTCTAAGTTGGAGAAACTTGATGCGATCTAGTGGGGTTTTAGAGGCTCTCCATTTATGCCAGGCTTTGTCTCGATGTTTAATTTTGGCTTTAGTGTCCTTTGTTAGCCAAGGTGCAATGCGAACCTTAGTTTTAGTGAGGCGCTTAGAAGCGTCTGAGTCAAGTATTCTTAGGAAAGTGTTATTAAAATATAACACACTATCATCTAAGGGTAATGTTTTAGGATGGACCAATTACATGCCTTAAGATCTGCAATGAATTGGTCCTGGACAAAATTCTTACTGTTCCTGACTAGTCTGGGTTGTGATTGATTTGAAGTAGGACACTTGTGCTTAATAATAAAAGTAATCAGGTGGTCACTAAGGTCGTTGGGAAGGGTCCCTGTAGTATAATTCATTGGGGCCTTGTTTGTAAGTATCCAGTCAAGGATGCTCTCTTTTTGTTGGGCACTGCCCAGTCTAGTGGGAGTTAGAATATTCTGTGAGAAGCCATGTAAGTTAATGGGGAGAGGATTAGGGAGTTCGGAATAGAGGGCCCAGTTTATATTGACATCGCCTAGGCTTATCGTTTCTTGGGGATAGTTGCTGGCAAGCCAACTAAGGATTAGTTCTAGGTTTTCAATATTTTGCCTGGCGGTAGATAAGTCACTATGAGATTAATACTTTTTATTATTAAGCGAATCTTTAGGGCCATTAGTTCGAGGTTGTGGGCTTTTGGGGGTTGGAGTGGGTTCATGGTGATGTTCAGGGAGTTCTTGAACATAACAGCTATTCCCCCACCTTTTCTGGTTATTCGATCACTCCTAAGGATGCTATATCCAGGTGGGATAATTTCTTCATCCTTAGTGCATGGTTTAAGCCATGTTTCTGATAGACACATGATGTCAGGGAAGTGAGTTGCAAGCAAGGCATGTAAGCTGTGAATCTTATTATTAATACTTCTAAGGTTGAGATGGAGGATGAGGAGGGAGCCCACTAGGTTTCTGGTATCTTTCAGTGTTTTGGGGTCCAAGTCAGAGTTGGGACCTGGGTTGGGGTGGATATCACCACATCTTGAGATAGATTTTTTTAAGTAGTCAAGTATTTTTTGGAGTTTGACTAATAATTTTAGGGTATCTTTTGTTGAGGGCACCTTTGGGTGGCTAAGGGTAGGGTGATTTATTTTAGGAATCAGGTTTTTAGCATGGTAGTGAGACGGAGGGACGGGTTTGGAGAGGTTATGATAATGAATGAAGGTGTGATCATTAGAAAGATGGACACCTGTTAGGGTTAGGGTTTCATATCTGGTTAAGAGATAGGAAACAGTAAGGAGTAATAGCATGGAGGGAAGGGTAGAGAGAATCTTTTTGTTCATGGTTTAGAGAGGTTAGTGAGTGAAGTGAGCTAGGGGGTTTCGTAAGAGAAACCAGGGTGTGGGAAGGGTAGGAAGGGAGGTTATCAGGTGGGTGGAGATTAGTTAGACAGAATAGACTAACAAAGAAAGTGAGGGAGGTGAGTGGGTGGGGGTAGCCTAATCAGTGTAGACAAGCTAGAAAAGAGGAGGAGATGAGTCAGAGCACGGGAGGTAGTGATTGGTTGGTGGAAAAGGGAAGGGCTTAGTGATCTAATAAATGTAGAGGTAGTGGGGGCGGGTGGGAATAGGGGGCAGGGTGGGGCGGAGCGAGCCCGAGCGAGGCTGAGCGGGCCTACACCACAAGGGTACTCCTGAGTCCTAAAAGGTAACTGATATTGGTATGTTTAACTTGTTTAATAACTTTACACTGTTAGTTTCCGTAGACCTTCCTGGGTTTAGTAGTAGGGCTTTTAGGCTGGTGATAATATCCAGTTCCTGCCTAATCCTACAGGAAACTATGAAACAGAATGCTAGTGCTGAAATTAGGTAATATTTCTTTACCCTTAGTCTCTTTTAGGTAATATTTCTGTACCCTTAGTCTCTTTGGAATTAGGTAATATTTCTTTACCCTTAGTCTCTTTGGTAGCTGTTTAGGTCAGGTTCTTTGGGGTTGGAGAAGGCAGGTGTGTGCATTCACACTGGGAGTCAAGGAGTCAGCGACAATGGCAGGGTTATCTGCGTTGTCCGTCTGGCAGGGGCTATCTATAGGTAGAATAGAGGAGAGAGATAGAGGTTTAGCAACAAACAGCAGTATATCCCTTGTATAGTTTGCTAGGTTCAGTAGTCAGCCTTCCTATATGAGGGTGTACACTGTAAGAGTGAAAATAAGCTTAAACCTACTTTAGCTCTTTAGATACACTTATAGTACAATTAAAATACATTCACAAAGCTGATACACTTATAGTACAATTAAAATACATTCACAAAGCTTTCCCAGTGTCTAAGTAAACAAACAAGCCCTAAGGTTTAACTGCACCACGAGGCAACTCGCCCGTTGAAGTGAAAGTTCACTGTGAAAGTGAAAAAAGCATAAATCAGCTTAGGCTCTTTACATACAGCTCATGGTACCATTAAAATGCATTCGCTAAACTTTCCCAGTTGTTTGGTTGGCACTTTTTGATAACGCTGTTTAAATAAGCAAACAGGCCCTAAGGCTTAACTACATTACACCACGAGGCATCTCGCTCCTCAATTGAGCGTCCGCTTCGGCAATTGTACACTTACTTTAAAAAGTACACAGCAAACGAGCCCTAAGGCATAGCTACATTACACCACGAGGCATCTCGCTCCTCAATTGAGCGTGCGCTTCAGCAATTTTACACTTACTATAAAAAGTACACAGGACTAGAGTTTCACAGATCTGCAGAAGGATAGCAGCGTAGTAACAGTGCACTACATGTGTTAAATTACACTTACATTACAGTTGAGCGTGCACATTCAGCAGTTATACACTTACTTTATAGTTTAAACATGACTCTTGTTTCACAGGTTGGCAGACAGATGGCAGAGTAATACAGTGTACTCATTGATATAAATTACACGTGAGTTTTCACGCCTGTATTTTTACAGCTTAACTGCAGTACTCAATGCAAGGTAAATACAACAGCTTCCTAAACATCACAGTAGCGACATGTTAGTACTTACATACCCTAATTCCTATGACCGAGCGGGAGAGCAGCAAGTCCCAGGCTAATCCATGTTTCAAGAGATAGATGTCATATGACCACATGGGTTGTAACTGTTACATAACATGGAATAACTGACACCATCACAAGCACACCAACACACAGAACAGTTTGTATGGCAGGTGGCAGTAGTCCTGCATTACCCAGATCCATGTCAGTAATGTGTATATAGGTGAAGTATATGGTACTGTACATCCATATACCTCAAGGCAGCTCAGCCCTGATACCCCCACATTTTGTAGCAGCCTAGGTCATTTCTGGTGCTCCCCCCAGGACTCAATAATACAGGGCCATATACCACTGTTACATACACTGGGCTCTGCAGTGCATAAGGGCACACATGTAATGTTTAGGTGGTGCCCACACACATATGGCCCCATCCCCACCATATGTGTGGAGGTTACAATGGCAGTGGACTGATGGCAGACATGGCAGTGTGTTATACTCCCAGCCCACTATGGATCAACCACAGACATCATGACATATGTGCAAAGCTTGGTATGTAGGTGATGGACACAGGCTGCAATACAGGCACATATGTGGACAACCGTTGCCATACACTACGCAAGGTGCAGGTGTTACAGGATAGTCTGTAACATACCCTTAATCAGGGAATTGATGGTAGAGACTGTCAGGGATGTAGCCATGTACCAGTAATACGCAACACACACACTGCCAGTGTATTATCTGACAAAAGACCTGTGGGGTGGACAAAAGACATGATAGGCACAGCTCCGGCCGGCATGAGGGTAGGCCCATAGTGGAGTGCTATGCAGACGGACTGCATTCTATGGCAAACTAGTATGTACACCTACACCCTGTAACACCAGTACTGTACAAAGCATAACACAACTCTACTCGCAGTCCGTCTGTACTTCCTGATCCTCCTACAAATATATGGCTGCCCGAGTGTGACGGTTCTCCTGTAAGGGGTATTGCTACATGCTGTTGGTAGCACTGCTGCCCACACACAGGACAGATGCCCTTCACACAGGAATGGGACCACACACACATGATGTGGAAATCTATAGTGGATGGTTGCCATGACAGTGTTAATTGGGTGTAGTACACATGTGTAATTGTATATCTGGCTATCTGGATAGGTATATGTACATATATTCCTACCATATGTCCTGGAGATGAAGTGTAGGCCAGCCCCAGCCCGTATGTTCCCAATGTCGTAGTTGCAGGGGATGTCAGGTATGTATAGCATGTATACTAGTAGACTATTGCTACTGTCATTGAGATTGTCTTCATAGACATGGTATGTGTGGGAGGTCACATCTGCTCATAACAACATGTGTGCCACTGGTTACTGAATGGCATCCAAAGGACATCAATGTACAGTGCCACTGCTAGCACTTAATGCCACTGTGGACTGCAGCAGAGATATTGGCCAATATATGTGCAGGGTCTGACACAGTCTGTACAGTCCAGAGGTATACACATAAGCCCCTAGTGCAACACATGTGTACCATGTCTGACAATATGGATGTTTATGGCAATGCAGATGGGTATAACACAACGACTGGTATATGATGTCCACCATGGGTCAAGCATTCACACACCCCTGCCTGGCCCGTAATGGTATGACCGCTGGTACAGGGATGCCATGGCCACATCCTATACAACAGGTATTGACATACATCTACACTGCATCCCACTGCCCTGTCTGATATACATGACTGTTAGGGAAGGTCCTGCAGTGGGATATCTGGCTAGTATCTGCACATGACATCCCACTGGGTAGGTACACTCAGCTACTAGGCATGTCACAATGCACTGTGCAGGCTGCAGGCAGACTGGCTCAACACCAGCCTACATCTCTCAAGGGAGAATGCACATTTACCTGCATATAAAGCAGGCTCAACAGGCATGTCACAGCACAGGGTAAGACACACCTGTGTGACAGTGCATATCCACAACCAATGTAAATACAGCCACTGCCACATATGGTTAGCTAGCATGGTATTACAGTATCTGGACTATGTGTTTGACACCATCCTCATATGTGCCACTCACAGACTGACCCTACATATATTGCCCTGCTACACAGTTTGGTCTGGTGGCTGTCTGTGGTATGGGACACATGTGTTTATCGCCCTACAAACATGAACGCCACTACAGTACCATACCAGTGGGGCAGCATGTAACATCTGACAGTAGGGAAACTAGAACAATGTCATCTACCACAGTCTGTACACAGGCTAAGGTACATATCAACACTACACACACTGTCGACATTCACCATAGGTGCACAGACCTCAGTACTGTACGAACATCCACAGAATGTGCAGGTAATGTTATGTAATGTAACCCCTACTGTACATAACATGTGTAGCAGTCAGATATATCAGTGGCTTGTTCTCAGATATGCCACAAAGTATGGTGAACAGCACATATGCACCACTTCATGCACAACATATGTACAAAGGTTAACAGAGGTATGGCTGGGAGCACATACACAGGGCCGATAGACATGTTGCTGTGATAACCACATACATTTGCTGTTGTTACAGGGTTGTTGCAACATGTCCTTTGAGGGATATGACGTCTGTGACTGCCACAGCTTTCTCCATCTACTGACTGCAATCCTCACACTATCTTCAGCAGTCGACAGCTAGATGCTCTGTGGGTGACGCATGCAACCACGGACACAGCACTGCTCAGGCTGCAGATGGAGATTCCCCATAAACATGGAACTGACATGGCAGGTATTGAGACGTACAACAGCGATATCCACACTAACACTGTTAAAGCAACATTACTCCAAATACAGTATAGCGGCACTTACAGTCTGTAGTCAGGTCAGGCACATCTACCCCCTGTTTGCTGCACCGTTTCCACAGTGTATATTGTTAGAGGTACACCGCAATCCATCTGTGATGCTGTTTGCCACAGGACAGATCTAGTTCTTGCTCACAGTGGGTGAAAAGGGCCAACACCACCATGATGTTCCTAGGTATTAGAGTATGTTTCTATACAATTGGCTATGGGAATGTGACCACAGCTGTTTCACATGTAATCAGCTAGGGGAGGGCTGCAATTCATGCAGAGGCCATCAGCTGATCATAAGTATTACTTACATTATACATGCTGCTGCCTAAGCAAAGCAGGTGTAGGTCTCCAAGTCCACCCAAGAGGGGGTGGGGGACGCAGACAGAGGCAAATACGTATCAGGGAGGGGTGGGAGGGTAAAACTGAAGCATGTTTGTCCCACACACCTAGCAGCACAGGGTATCAAACCCCTGACAACTATGTAGTGCTAGCACAGTTCGCTGCAATTACTGGATGTGCCACATGGGTTACCTGTTGTAGAGTACTCGGAACATATATGTCATGGTGAGTGACATCTGCAACAAGAATACAGTAACTGGATGGTAGGTGACATACACATGCCTGTCGGCATGAACAGGTGCCAGCGTCAACACAGCCACACTCTCACAAGGACACACATGGAAGGGCCAGGTGTACAACCCATTGGTTGTGGGACTGCCACATCACATCACTGTGTAGATATCCTATGCACCAAACAGGTCATATGGGGGCTGTACGAGTGAAGGTTATGGGAAAGTGTCTGACAGACAGCATGCTGCAGTATGCCCGTGGGGGTTGTAGGGAGTGTGGATGTGAACATCTGCAGCATGCAACACACACACAAACACACACACACACACACACACAGACACACAGGGTGCCAGTACTGACATGCATAGGTGCATGTCTGCACAGGTGTGTGGTGTTTGACTACACCAGACGGCTGTCCAAGGCTAGGTGAAGGGTGTACCTTGGTATCACGCCACATGACAATGGTCTGCATTTTGGCTCAGGTATGTAGTGTCTGCATTTGCCCACACAGGTGGGTATTGTATTCTCCATCCAGTCACCTGGGTGACTGTGTGTGGGCAATGCTGTGCATCGCTTGCCATGTCTGTGTTCCTTCATCCATGACATGGACGGCGTCTGGGATGTGCACACCTCCCACATGCATGGACAGTGACATGTGGAACTGGACCTGGGGTGTCCGGCCCATGTTGTGAACACAGATCATCAGATGTGCCAGTCTTGCCCACCTGTGGCGGGAGCTGGTAATGGCCAGCAGCTTTACCCTGCACCTACATGGACTGCATGCTATCAGCATTCCTTGGTGTCACTGGCATCTGTCCATATGGGCATGTTGTCAGACATGGTATGTCCGTTGTGGGTCACATGTGATTGAGGAACATAGGGGAGGTGCATTGTCTGCACATATGTGCATATTGGACAGATGGACTGGGTGCCATGCCCTCTGTGGCCCACCGCTCACTCCATAGTTACTATCAGTGGCCAATATGCAGTGTACTACCCACATATTGGCCGTTACCTAGGCATGTGTGTGTGTGTATGACACATGGGGTGAGAGTGTGCTCTGGGTAATACTGGGGTTGTTAACTGTGATTGCCTGGCCTTGATATCACATGTCTGGATATGGCTCTGCACCCCGGTCTCTCAGCCATATCACGTGTTATCCCTGTACAGTGGACATTGTGATATATAGTATGGCCACCATACAAGAAATATGCAAAACCCACTCCACATTGGCCACAGGTGTCACACAGTCACAACCACCTCTACACAGGATACGGGTTACAAACAGACACACACACACACACACACACACACACACACACACACACACACACACACACACCATGTTTGGGCGTAGAACCCCTACCTAACTAGTGCATTACACTAAACCACTACGCAGTTATAGTATGCGCCATGGATATTACTGGAGTAGTACTTGCCCAAAAGTGTATTTCACAATGAGTGACATCAGCAGGATTGCCAAAGTAGGGCATTTGAAATGACTGCGAGAGACTAGCCTAGAATGCATTGCTCCCTACACAGACAGTGACACACACAATATGTCCAGAACTGCCATGTGTGGGGATGGAACCAAACCACGCTTCTAATTCACAATACAGCAGTATGCAGTTACAGGACGCGCTATGGTGATTACTGGCCTACAACCTTCCCAGAGGTGTATTTCTAGGTGCGTTACATCAGCAGCCTTGCCAAAGGTGGGTATGTGAAATGTGAGGGGTGTGAGTACCCTAAAAGCATTGCTCTCTACACAGTCAGACATGCACACAAACACACACTCACACATGCAGTTGCCAGGTTTGGGGTTTGAACTCCTACCTAACTAGTTTATCACACTACAGCAGTACGCAGTTACAGGATGTGCTACAGAGTTTACTGGGTTACAGCCTTCCCAGGGGTGTATTTCTAGGTGGGTGACATCAGCAGCCTTGCCAAAGTTGGGTATGTGAAATGTAAGGGGTGTGAGTACCCTAAAAGCATTGCTCTCTACACAGTCAGGCATGCATGCATATACACACACAGTCGGCAGGTCAGGGGCTAGAACTCCCAACTAATTCCTTAATCACACTATGGCCATATGATGTTACGGGTCGTGCTACAGAGATTACTGGGCTACGATCGTCCCAGAGGTGTATTTCAAGTTGCGTGACATCAACAGCCTTGCCAAAGGTGGGTATTTGACTTGCAAGAGGTGCGAGTAGCCTAAAAAGCATTGCTCTCTACATGGTCAGTGACAAACAGACACACACACGTACACACACACACAAACTCACACCCGCACAGTTGCCACGTCTGGGTTTGACCTCCTAACTACATTATCACACTTCAGCAGTACGCAGTTACAGCACGCACTACAGAGATTACTGGGCTACAGCTTTCCCAGGGGAGTATTTCTAGGTGGGTGACATCAGCAGCCTTGCCAAAGTTGGGTATGTGAATAGTAAGGGGTGTGAGTAGCCTAAAAGGCATTGTTCTCTACACAGTCAGTGAAAGACAGGCACACACACGAACAGTGACACATTCACACACACAGTTGCCATGTCTGGGGTTAGAACTCCTACCTAACTAGTCTATCACACTACGGCAGTACCCAGTTATGGGATGCGCCATGAAGATTAATGGCCTACAACTCTCCCAAAGGTGTATTTCACATTGGATAACCTCAGCAGACTTTCCTGGATACTGCTATGGGGTGGCCAGTGCGTGCATGGCCCATACACCATTCATGTAGGGGTGACACGCCACAAGCGGGGTCAAATGTCACAGGTGCGAGTATACGGCAACTAGCTGACTACGTCCTTGTACAGTCATGTTGCACAGCTGGCACGTGGACCACATAGTCTGTGGTGCTGACAGGTACTGGTCGCTAGTAACTGCGGTGTATGACATCTGCACCTGATTTGTTTGGGGCCCTTTGGCTGTATGCTGGGAGGGACAGGCATGGATGGCTCCTTGTCACAGTCACCCTCTTCCACACAAATATCCATCTACCTTTGGCTTATTATGGTGTGTTGTCCTTACATATATGTCTGTATTCCTATCCACTGTGTGTGTAATGCATGAGTGCTGCATACTGACATGTATCTGCACTAACAATTGTAACCACTGGATATGTCTGGTCCACTGGTGTTTGCATACATGGCCTTCATGTGTTTAAGTGTGCGAGCATGCCCAGTATGACCTTTCATTATGTTGATGACTGGCATTGCCTTCATTTCTCTATGTGTGTGAGCATGCCCAGTAAGGCAGTCTGTTTTGCATGTGTGGAGCATGTCCGGTGGCTTGTACTGCACAGCTGACCTTTGTGTTGTACACACACAGGTGGCATGCTGCATCTGCAGGGTATCCACCGAT
Organism: Protopterus annectens; assembly: GCF_019279795.1. NCBI lineage: Eukaryota > Metazoa > Chordata > Ceratodontiformes > Protopteridae > Protopterus > Protopterus annectens. Next base: position 573,574,698 of record NC_056747.1, read on the forward strand.
CATTTGGCATTGACTGTTGCAGCATGTCTGCATAGTGGGGGGTACACCTGACTATTTCTATGTTTCTACACAGGACTGGGGGGGTGCACCTGACTGTTACTATATTTCTAAGTGGGGTGGGGGGGGCACACCTTACAGTTGTACACATTTGCTAGGTCTGTACTGGTATATACTACAGTCCATTTCAATCAGTAGTCTTACCTATCGTGCTGGCTGAGCCATACCGGTGTACTACCATTCTTATCTTTTGATTGCATACACATTCGTTTCTGACTTCCTAGCCGTCACAACTGACATCCCACTACCTGGCCTGCTGTAGTCTGTCTGTGTAGGCCTGGGTGGGGGTTACCCATACCCCTCATTCAGAGGCCATAGTACGGCATTTGTTTGTGTTTGTCTACTCCTGTCCTGCCGGCTGTGACTGTTGCTGGGTATGTGACCCCCTCCTCCTGACTGGCATGTGCAAGTCCCTTATATTGTGGGTGTCCCAGTATTGAGGATGGTGCTGCAGAGCTGCCTATGTCGGATGTACGTAGTACACTGCCTATGCATGGTTAGGCACAGGCAGTGTAATGTCTGGCATCCTTTTTACTGTATGTGAGAGTCAGAGAGAGGTGCTATTCCCTGGGTCCCTCCCGTGTTAGTGAATGTGCTATGCGTTGCCTCTTTGCCAGGGCCAGGGCATACTGGGCATGCCTCCAAGTCACTCTGTGCCTGTGCAGGCCTTGGCATTGGTGGGGGGCTATGTGGCCCTGCCCCTTGCTGCTCCTGCTGCAGCTGTTTCCGCAGGATCATATTGTGTAGCATAGCACATACAAGGATGATTTGGGTACATGTAGTTGGCGAGTACTGCAAGGCTCCACCGGATGTGTCCAGGCACCGGAACCATGACTTGAGCATCCTAAACACAAGATATATTATGATTCTTGTTTGTGCGTGTGCCTCATTATGGAGTTCTTGCTAGGGTGTGTGTGTGTTTCTGATGGGTTTAATCAGCCATGGCTGCAGTGCGTATCCAGCATCCCCCACTAGGTGACCGTGTGGGATGTCCCCATTGGCAAATTTCTGGTACAGCTGCGTCAGATGCCAGATGTGGGAATCATAACTTCCAGGGCACCAGCACACACGTTCAGTATTATGCCCTGGGTATCGCACACAACCTGGCAGTTGATGGAGGTGAAGCCCTTGCTGTTGATGTAGACCCTACCCTGCTCACAGAGTGGTGCTTTGATGTGCATGTGCGTGCAGTCTATTGCACCCACTACCTCAGGGTATTCTGCTATTTTCTGGAAGAGACGCATACTGCTGGCCAACGCCTCACAGGGGAGGAGGAAATATACGTGCTCACCGACATGTGCTGCCATGGCATCCAGGAATGGGTGGAGTACCCTAGATGCGGATGCCTGTGAGATCCCCATTAGATCCCCAGTTGGCCTTTGGAAGGTACCTGTAACTAGTATTCTTAGACCTATACATACCTTTATTTCCACTAGGATGGGTTCCCCTCAGTTAGTTCTGTGCGTCAGGCGTGGCCGTCACAGCTCAACAATCTGCTGTAGGAGGTCCCTGTCCACCCTATAGCGCTCCACTATCTCCAGCTCATGTAGCCCTTGGTAGGTTACCCTGGGTCTGTACACTCTTCTCGGTCTCCTCACTGAGGGTTGGTCGACAGCATTCCCATCCTCACCACCCTCAGCCTCTTACACAAGTTGTATAGTTTATAGTGGCGTTCTGGGCTGGGCTGGTCTGCTGCCTATGTAATTGGCTGGTTCCAATACGTTTCATTTGGCAGCGAACCTACTACCTCTTGATTAACTTCCTACTGCTACTTTCCCTTCCCATTGGCCTTCTGATTCATCCTGGGGGCGCGCCGCGCAATCGGTGTACTCCAATGTGCACACTGCTGCTATTTCTTGGGTTTACTTCTTTTATCTTCCTGTAGATCCCATTGCATGTCACACACACCCGCTTACACTTTGTCATACGTGCTGGGCAGGTTTAGACACATCCCCCTGGCTTTGCCATGCTAAGCTGGATGCAACCCCGAGCCACAGGGCTCCAATCCGCTGACATTATGCCGGACACTCCCATACATGATGTCACCTACCTCCTAGTCTTGCATTCAGCTATTCATAATCTTACACTGTTGGGGAAAGCCAGGATTCACTATCCTTCCTCATTTGATTAGAATTGCCTGCTAATGCACAGTTACATGTGTCACACTGTGCCTCCCCCCCTAGCAACCACTACTCACTGGCCAGGTTGTCTTTTACCTGCCACTTACTTGCATGGCGGAATACTGATTTTCGTTAGACTGCTTTTTTTGGTTTATTTTATTTCCCCACCGATCCCATTTGCAAGCCACTGCCCTATGCTTCAATGGCCGTGATCGGCAGACATATCATAATAGTTGTATTTTGTACATTTTGCATTGTTTGCAATGCCAATGGCCTTCTACATGGCCATTGGTATGCTTCCTCAATGATATGCAGCCTTTATTTGGAGCTGTCATAGCTCCATTTTGGAGTTTGCAGTACCGTACTCAGTTACTAACAGAGTACATTTCTGCAAATTACGCTAGTCCTGCATGCCCTGATTCCTGCTTCCTGGGTGGCAGATTTACCTCACTTGCATGGTTTTCACCTGCACATGGGGTAATTTGCATACAGGGGCTGGGAACGTGCAGCACTAGTGCTAGAGCACTCGCGCACGTCAAACGAGCACGTATGTGGATCATATTTGGCCATATTGGCCAAATTTCCTCTTACACTAATCATGCATGCCGTGCAAGCTTTTGAGAATCTGGGGGACACACTTTAAACTAAATTTTTTTTTATTGAGATACACAAAGACATGAAGAAGCAAAATCAAGGTTGATCAAACATATCCATGAAACATGAAGACAGTAAGGTTAAAATATATCTTATGTTTGCAATATAATCCACAGTATACATTTTGATAGTTAAATTATATTTTAGTAATGAAACAAATAATATTATTGAATATCAACATTAGAATATAATTTACATTTGACAGCAAGACCTTATATGACAAAAAAAACTATTAAAATCCTAAAAATATAACTATAGGAATATATACATAATTATATCATATAACTTAACCTTTTCAATCCCTTCTTCTGTCTACATGCCTTGCTCTGACTATTTTTGATTTTGATTCTTTCAGCATGCCAACTCTGATGTAACTCAACATTTCATGCATGAAAAATATAGTGTGTTTTTTCAGTCCCTCTGTATATAATGTCATTTGCCTATTGCCTTTATACCCTCAAGCACACTACGATTTTCAATTTGTATACAATATATGTATATAATATATTGCATTGTCATTCTCCCTCTGTATATAGTGCCATATATCTATTGTGTTATCCCTGGACTGAGACTGAAATGGGTCCAATGGGATCAGTGCTCTACCCCAGTTAACAAAGTGGTTGTCTTCCAGAAGACCAAAAAGTCATACAAGTAAATACTTTTTAATGATGAAAGAAAGTGAATGCTCATATGAACGGATGATGTCCTTACATTCATCGCTGCAGTATTCCTTACAAATGGGATTCCCTGCAGTGAAGCCCACCGTACGGCCAGTTTACCAAAGTCTACTGTTGCTTTAAGGTATGCTGAACGTCATCTGGACACTCCTTGCGTAGGGTAGGGCATAAAGGTGACATTCAGGCGTACCATCCTAAGAACTTCTTTTCTGCCAGTCTGAATGCTGTTTTAACTGTTGGTCTGTTACCTCTGTTAGTTTTTTTTTTAACAGTTTTTCTGTTTGTTGTCATTCCTGTGCTTACTCCTGTTTGCTGGTGTCCTCACAGTTGCAGATAAGTACCCAGTTGGGTTTTTGGTTAGTTTTTCTGTTTGGTTTGTGCTGTTTGGGGTTAATGTCATCCAGGAAGGATAAATGCTGGTGTGGGAAACCGATTCCCCATAAAGACCGCCACGATAAAAAGTGTATTTTTGCCTAGGTGCTGCTCACAACCATCTGTCTTGTTCAATTTGTCAAGTGTTTTCCCCCACAACTCTTTGTAGTAGGCTTTCTTCCCTTTCCTTGTAGCTTGAGAACCAGCATTTTAAGCTTCTTGCTTGAGATACTATGGATGAAACTTCCTGCCCCCGGGGGTCAGCCATCATGGAAGGTGCACAAGTTAAGACCGGAATCTTCCACTGTCCAGCCTCTGCTGGGAATTTCTCTTGAGGTTATTATGAACCCGGAGGCTCACCCGGTTTTGTCAGATTCTTCTACCACGTCTGGGATGGAGGCCAATGAGGATCTGGCGGGTAGCACATCCAAAGAGGCTTTGCAGGTATCCGTTTTAGGAGTTCAGAGGGAATCACGACTGACCGTTTCTAGAGGGGTTCCACAGTTTCTCTTTAGGGAAGAGTTTCCTACTGCAGTTGTGGAATGTCTTTAGGGAAGAGTTTCCTACTGCAGTTGTGGAATGCCGTCCTGAGTCTGGGCCTTCAGGTTTCTAGGACAGATGTCCCCTTAAAAAAGGAACATAAAACTAGTCATGTTTCTTTTGCTCCTAGGAATCCACAAAGTGAGTGGCAGGCCTTTACTCAGGGGTTATTTAATGCTTTACTGTCACTGAGGCCTCCTCCAGGGGTTTCAGTTCCTGCTCCTGCTTGGTCCTCTTCTTCCCCTAAAAAGCCCAGAGAACTGCATTTTTCTGAGGTGGATTCTGACTCCCTTGCGTATTATACCCAGATTCCTTCTCCTTTAGACTACGGGTCTGTGGAGGAGGATTCTCATACTCTAGATAATCCTTCTGAGGAAATTTCCTTTGGGGACACAATCTCTAGGATGATGGAATTTTTTTAAGTGGGATTGTGCCCAGGTTTTGGATGTCCATAAGAGGTACTATGAGTTACTATAGATAGAATCTCCTAAACCTGTGGCCATACCTCCTGTCTTGCCTGTTTTAGTGGATGTTTTTTTCCAATACCTCTAAAGCGCTGGATTCTCTGCCCCCTGCTCCCAAGAAGTCTGATAGGTTTTATAGGGTGCCTGAGGATTGTTCCTTTTTGTTTAAATGTCCTGCTGCTGACCCCTCTGTGGTGTCTGTAGCCTCTGATAGGCCATCTCAATTGCTTCCTTCATCTAAGTTACTGCCTTCTGACAAGGACAGTAGAACCATAGATAGGCTGGGTAAGGAGGTTTACACTTCGGCTACCCTAGCTGTTAGGGCTATTAATTATCAAACCCATATCTCTAGGTATGTTTTGGCTCTTCTTTCCTAGGCTTTTCAGATTCTTTCTGATCTTCCAGACTGAGAGTAAATCTTCTGCTCCTTCCTTGCTTGGAACTTCCTCTCAGGTAGTTCATCATTCTATCAAATGTAGTTATGATGCAGCATATGCCTCTTCTAGGGCTGCTGCTTCTGGTTCAGTCCTGAGGAGATATTCATGGCTTCAGCTTCCACTTTTGCCCAATGATATTAAGGCTAAGCTGATGAATGCTCCTCTGAATAGTAATCTTTTGTTTGGTGAAGTGGCTGCTGGTTTATTTAAGTCTCTTTAGGATAAGGCGAAGGCTTTATAGGAGCTTAAGCATGTCTTTGTTTCTCCTGTGCCTAATTTTCAGTAAAACTACCCTTCTAAGCCAGCCTTTGTTCGTAGGCAATCTCGCCGTCCTTCTAAGGTAAAAAGGGTAGTTAACAGATTCCTGCTAAGGCCACTCAGACTGCAGGGATTCTTAAGCCTTCCTTTCCTGACAAACCAGGTGCTGTCTGACTATCCACCTGTTCCTAGCCACATTCTTTTTCTCTTCCCATTTGGCTCTGAATCACCCAGGATTCTTGGGTTCTGTCAATCATTTGGCAAGGGTGCTACATGGTCTGGATTATTTATTTATTTAACATTTGTTAGCCGGGAAAGTCTGACTTGGAACGAGACAATTTTCAGCGGATGCCCAGGGAGAAACACTCCAGATGCATGTCTTTGTAATGTGGGAAACCGGAGCACCTGGAGGAAACCCACACGAACACAAGGAGTACATGCAGACTCCGTACAGAATGTACCCCAGCCGAGAAATGAACTGGAGAACCTCTTGCTGTGAGGTGACAGTGCTACCACTGCACCACTGCACCCGCACTCCTTTTATAGGCATTCCTCAGCTTCCTCGGGAATAACTTCCTTTTTTACCAGAGGTTCTTCCAGACCTCTTGTCTCAGGGTACTATTCAAGAGCTGCCGGTGTCCCAAAGGGGGAAAGGGTTTTATTCCAGAATTTTTCTAGTGCCCAGGAAAAGAAGGTACTTGGAGACCTATTATAGACCACTCCCATCTTAACATCTTTCTGAGGGTGCCTTCCTTTTGGATGTTGTCCCTTCAGTCCCCTTTTTCCTCTCTTGCTTCCTCAGGCCTTTCTGGTGTCTCTGGACCTCAAGGATGCTTATTTACATATTCCAGTCCATCCTCTTTTCAGAAGATTTTTGCATTTCTCTGTTGCTTCCTGGCATTTTCAGTTCTGTGCTTTGCACTTTGGCCTTTATACTGCCCCCAAGGGTATTCATTACATGCCGCTCTCCCGTGATTGCCTTTTACAGGCTTCAAGGGATCCAAAGTCTTTCCTTATTTGGACAAACTGCTGATTCAGGCATCTTCTCCAGTGATCCTTTTGCAAAACCTTCAATGTTAAGTTGTCAATCTCGCCTTCATTCTTGCTGGATGGGTTCGGAGCCGAACCTCGGCTCCGACTCGGCCAATACTAAAGCTCAAGAGCTAATTCCACCGGCTCGAGGCTCCCCTATATACCACAATGCTAGGCGGTAACTACTCAGATCTTGTTTGTCGCTTAGCTGATGAGGTGCTTCTTCTACCGGCTCTGGCAGGATAGTAAGTTTTCTAATTAGAAACTTCTATTTCAACCCCTAATTTTTCTTCCTTTTACCATAGTTTTATTTATAGTATTTCAGTAGTTTAAATCGGGTCCCCCTCGAGTGTCTCCAACCCCTTTTTATTCCCTTCTTAACTTTTAGGCCTTTGGCCCTCTCCCTCCTTCCTCTAGTCCTTCAGTGTGACTGAATTTTTATTTTTTTTTTGCTTAAGGGTGTGTTTGTGTTTGTGTGTTGTGCTTTTACACTAAGTTAGGATGTCTAAAGACTCCAAAGTCTCAGGCTTCAAGAAGTGTGATTCGTGCAGTCAGAAAATGTCTCTGACAGACGGTCACACTTCTTGTGTATATTGCCTGGGACCTTTGCACCTGCAGGACTCATGTGCTGTATGCCATGCATTCAGCCCTAGAGTCCTGCAGAATGCAAAAATAAATTGATTTTACGTGGCTTGTTAAAGCCTGAAGGCAGCCCGACTCAGTCTGTGTCGGGGAAGCCTTCTAAGACTTCCAGACCATAGGCTCCAGTTTCTGAGCCATCCCCTGGAAGCATTAGATCGGTTTCGACATCGGCTCCGGCTGGAGCCGATGTTTCCAAATCTCATACTATCACCTCGGCTCCGGCTGGAGCAGAGGTTGGTAAGACTCAGTCGGCTCCAATAGGCTTATCGGAGCCACCTGCTAAGAAGAGGTCTAGGTCTCCTTCCATCGGCTCCATCCATTCGGCGCCGGGATCTCCTCTTCTGTCAGAACGGAGCCATAGGTCTCACTCCTCTCAGTCCTCCAGGCTGTCCGACCATGATTTACAAAGGGTGGTGAGTAGACTTCTCAAGTCCGAGGCACTGGCCCAAATGCTGCATAGCCCTACTCAACAGTCAGCAGCTATTTCCATCCCTGATTTTATTCCTCCTCAGACTCCTTTGAGTTCGGAGCCGGGGCTCATCGGAGCCGTGGCTGTCGATGCTTCGGAGCCGATACCTTCCCTTTCGGCTCTGTCGTCTGCTCCGATTTCCTCATTGGAGGGATCTCGGCGCCGGGCTTCCCTCATCGGCTCCGAGGGGGCGAGTGGCATCAGACCCTTGTCCGACCCCGTTCGCCCTCTCGGAGCGTCGGTGCTGGTGAGTTCGGCTCCGACATCGGCCTCGGAGTCATCCCTATCGGTGCCGGGGGGGGGTCCTTGTCTCCTCTGAGTGGGGACCTCCGGCCTTGCCTGATAGGGGCGCCTTTGAGGTCATGCGGAGTGTGCTAGACCCGGTGTCTACCCCACAGTTGGCTCAGTCAGCTCCTCCCTCTTCAGTGCCTGCAGTGATTTCTACCCACCCCCTTGTATCAGACTGCAGAGAGCCAGCTCCTCAGGTTTCCCCATTGGGAATTTCCTCCTCTTCCGAGGCCTCTCCTGATCCGGTAGGAGAACTCCCTTGGAAGAGACAGTGCAAGAGGAAGCACATTGACTCCCCTGGTTCTCGCCCTTCCACCTCCTGGGTGTCCCCTCCCTTTGACCCCCTTATGGAAGTGGTGGCAAGGAAGGCTTGGACGGCCCCTGATTCAGTGGAACCTACCCAAAGGAGGCCGTCAAAATTTATTACTGCCCCTAAGGACAAAGACTTTCTATCAAAAGGTGTCTCTGTTGATGCCATGGTGGTGGCCACAGCCACTAAGAAGGCATTAGCCGATCCTTCGCTACCTGTCCATCCTCCTAATAAGGAGTCTAGGACTATGGACAGGTATGGTAAGCGGATGTTTTCCTCAGCGACCTTCTCAATGTGGTCGCTGAACTACTTGTGTCACTTCACCCGTCTCCAGAGAGATTTGCTCAAATATATGGGTGTGGCTATACAGGATCCAACAGCTGAGGGGTTCCAAGACAAAATGAACTCCCAGTTGGCAACCCTGAATTCGATTGTTAACTCCTCCATGCGGCTTATCTCATATGCTGCTGATGGGGTGAGTAGGGCCGCAGGCACAGGTGTAACTTTACGACGTCATGCCTGGATGCGGCTTTGCAATTTTGCGGACCCTTTCAAGGCATCCTTCACCAATTCCCCCTTTGATGGCTCAACATTGTTTGGTCCACAGGTGAAGGATACATTAACTAGGTGCGAGGTGGAAGGTAAGACTATCTCTGCCGTGGGAGTCCGTTTTTCTACCCCTTCTAGACCTTATCCAAAAGGTCAGAGGGGAGGAAAAATGTGGTTCCGCAAGCCTCAGGGAGTCTCATCTGACACACAAGGTCGATTCCCCTCTCGAGGCAGAGGGGGGAATAACAATAGACGCTGCCCTAGAGGCAGAGGAAGTCCGCAAAACCAGGGTAGCAGAGAAACTTTCTGATAAACCCTTTCAGCATCCCTGAGGAGCTGCCCGGCTGTCCACCTTCGGAGGCAGTCGGGGAAAGATTATCACTGTACCCAAAAGCCTGGCTTTCCCTCACCCAAGACAAATGGGTACAGTCAATCATATCCGAGGGTTACAAAATTCCCTTTATTCACACCCCTTCTCAACCCAAAGGATCCCTTCCAGACGTTCCACCCAGTCTAAGGGAACAAGCAGCACTAGAAATATCAAAGCTGCTATCAAAAAGAGCTATCCAATCAGTCCCAGCAGACCAGCAAGGATCCGGAATCTACTACAAATTCTTTTTGGTACCAAAAAAAACAGGGGACTGGAGACCTATACTGGATCTCAGCAAGTTAAACAATTATATCAAAAAAACAAAATTCCGGATGGTCACGCTACAGTCCATTCTACCCTTCTTGGGTCAGGAAAATTGGATGTGCTCGACAGACCTTCAGGATGCATACTACCATATCAAAATGCACAGACGCTCCAGGAGGTTTCTCCGCTTCAGGCTGGGAGCCAGTCACTACCAGTTCAGAGCCCTGCCATTTGGTCTCACTACAGCCCCCCGAGTGTTTACCAAATGCATGGCAGTGGTCGCGGCTCACTTGAGATGTCAAGGATTCCAGGTGTTTCCATATTTAGACGACTGGCTCCTTACTGCCACCACCAGACATCAACTGCTTCTAGTCAGAGACTTCACCATCCAAACTTGCCAAGCTCTAGGCATTTCAATAAATTTCGAAAAATCTGCCTTGTCAATCTATTACCTTTATAGGCGCCACCTTAGACACACTCAATCTTTCCGCCAGACTTACAGAGCAAAGAGTGTTAGATATCCGCAAACAAGTTTACCTTCTACTACAGTGCAACAAGGTCAAAGCCAGGGTAGTCTTGAAGGTATTAGGACTCATGGCAGCTACTATCACCCTTCTTCCCTTAGCTCGTTTCCACATGAGGATCCTCCAATGGATGCTGTTTACTCAATGGTCCTTCCAACAGCTCCCGATGTCTCACATCATATTAATAACTCAATCATGCAAGAATCACCTGTCTTGGTGGATCACATCACCTCAAGTTCTCCAAGGCAGACCTTTCATTCCTCCCCCCTAGTCGCCACGGTGACAACGGACGCCTCCCTGATCGGGTGGGGGGGCATTATCAGGGCAGGACAGTCCAGGGCACGTGGCAACCTTTCGAGTGCCACTTGCACATAAATGTCTTAGAGATGAGAGCAGTGCTTTTAGCGTTGCAAGCCCTTCAGGACTCTCTTCCCACGGGGACTATTGCAATTCAGACGGACAACATGTCCGTAGTGTGGTACATCAACAAACAGGGGGGAACCAGATCCTACCCCTTATGTCGAGAGGCACTCATACTTTGGCAGTGGGCGATTTCTTCTCAGCGTTTTCTGATAGCAACGCACATTCCCGGGAAGTCCAACGTGATTGCGGACAAATTGAGCAGGGCCATTCTGATGCCCCACGAGTGGTCTCTGAAGAAATTGGTGCTGGAAGAACTCTTCCAAAGATGGGGCCAGCCTTGCTGTGATCTTTTTGCTACTCCCCAAAACAGCAAGTGTCACGACTTCTTCACTCTCTTCCCGTTACCAGGCCATCCCACCAGAGATGCTCTAGTCCACGATTGGCCCCGGGAACTTCTATATGCTTTTCCCCCTTTTCCACTGATATCTCAATTAATTCAGAAAGCTATCACCTTGAGAGTTACAATGATCCTCATTGCCCCTTACTGGCCTCAACAGATATGGTTTCCGTTCCTCCATCATTACCTATTGGAGCAGCCTTGGCATCTGGACCCGGTGCCAGATCTGTTGACCCACCAGTCGGGCCAGCTGCACCACTCCCTTCATTCTCTCAACCTCACAGCGTGGTTTCTCCAATTCCTACCCTAGCCAGGCTTCCCTTAATCTCTCATTCGGTCCGGAACATCCTGATAGCCTCTCACAAATCTTCTACCAGGAAGACTTATAATAGTAAATGGAAACGTTTTTCCTTCTGGGCAGCATCAAAGAATATAGACCCTTTCACTGCACCTATCCAGTCTATCCTAGTCTTTCTGGCAGAAATCTTCCATTTAGGCTCTTCTTCATCTACCATTAGAGTACAACTAGCTGTTATATCTAATTTTCATGTAGGAGTCTCAGACTCCAGTATCATGTCCCATAAGCTCTGCAAAGCCTTTTAAGAGGTATTTTTCTGCTCAAGCCCCCAGTCAAAGATCCCCCACCTCAATGGGACTTGAATTTGGTTCTGGCATCCTTGATCCTCCCCCACTTCGAACCAGCGGCTTCATGCCCTCTTAAGCTGCTCTCATGGAAAACACTTTTTCTAGTAGCCATAACTTCAGCTAGAAGGGTATCTGAACTTCATGCTCTGTGCAGTTGTCCTCCTTATTTAGTTTTCCACAAAGATAGGGTGTCCCTCCGGACTAATCCGTCCTTCCTACCTAAAGTTTCCTCAGAGACAAATCTGAACCAAACGATTGATCTCCCAGTTTTTTTCCCTGACTATTCCAACAGATCGGAACAAAAGTTACATTTTCTAGATGTTCACCGCCAACTTAGATATTATTTAGACAGGACTAAACAGTTTAGGAAATCTGATCAACTTTTCCCGTCTTATGCGGAAAGGAAATTGGGCCTTCCAGTTACTAAAGGTGTCCCTTTCAAGATGGCTTACCTCTATAATTACCTTCATCTATGAAATCAGACATCAAAAACTGCCTTCAAGACCTAGAGCTCATTCAAGAGCTCATTCAACTAGGGCATTAGCTACATCTGTAGATTTTCAGGACAGGCTGCCTATAGATTCCATTTGTGCAGCAGCCACTTGGGCTTCTCCTCATACCTTCATTTCACATTACAAATTGGATATGGCCTCCAGAAACCGTGCCAGCTTTGGTCCCACTGTTCTCAAGAGAGTCTGTTCCGATAGGCCACCCCATAAGGTGCTAGGGACGCGGTCCCATCCAGCAAGAATGAAGGCGAGATTGACAACTTAACATTAAGAAGTTATGTACCTACCATAACGTTCTATGTTAGTTGTCTTCTTCTCGCCTTCTTTCTTGCGTCCCACCCTCCTTCCCCCTAGCCTGGACAAACCGATAGGAAATTTTGGGATCTTCCTTTGGAGTTTCCTTCCCACATGTTCTACCACCTCTAGTCCCCCTTTTATGTTCATGTAGCTTACATTCAGGTTTATACAGAGGTGGGTTCTTTTTTCTCCATACTATGGAGACCAGAACTGCTTGGTTTAGCTATCAAAGGAGATCAGAGTAGTTACCGCCTAGCATTGTGGGATATAGGGGAGCCTCGAGCCGGTGGAATTAGCTCTCGAGCTTTAGTATTGGCCAAGTCGGAGCCAAGGTTCGGCTCCGAACCCATCCAGCAAGAAAGAAGGCGAGAAGACAACTAACATGGAACGTTATGGTAGGTACACAACTTCTTATTTTACCATTTCTCTTCTTCAGAGGTTCACAATAAACTTCAAAAACTCTTCCCTGACTCCTTCTCAGAATCATGTCTTTCTGGGTTGCAGGATTTAAACGGTGCCAATGTGTGGCATCCCTGCCTCCTCCAAAGGCATTAATTCTCATTTCTTTCTTTCAAACTCTTCTTCCCCTGGCCTCCATTACAGCCAGGAAGTTTCTAAGAGTGCTGGGATTCATGGCTTCCACTATTCCGATGCTCCCTCTGGCCAAACTCCACATGAGGAAGTTCCAGTGGTTTCTTCAAGTCTGTGTGGCTTCAGCATGCGCATCCTTTAGACTTTCCTGTTCCTCTTCTCCAGTGTCTCAAGAAAGAACTTCTATGGTGGATTCAACAGTTGTCTCTGAATCCAGGGCTCCCTTTTTAGCCTCCTCTTCCCTCTTAGGATCTGTTCACAAGACGCTTTAGATGTGGGACGGGGAGCAATGTTTGGCTTTCTGAGGGTTCAGGGAGTGTGGTCGCCTCGTCAGAGGAAGGAACACATCAACATCAAAGAGATGAGGGCTCTTATGCTGGCTCTTCAGGTCCTTCATCCTCTCCTCTCTCCACAGCCTCTCAAGGTATTCACAGACAATACCACAGTCATGTGGCATATCAACAAATGGAGGGTACAACATCTTACCATCTTTGCTGGCTGGTACTTCTGGTATGGGATCTGGCTATCCAATATCAAGTGACTCTTCTGGCAGTTTACATTTCTTCAGATCAGAACATTGTGGCAGATAATCTGAGCAGGTCCTTCACAGGGATGTGTTTCTGGACATTGTTCCCAGTGGGGTACTCCTCAAGTAGATATCTTTGCCTCCCCTCTTAACAGACAACTTCCTTGGTTTTGTGCCAGAGTTCCAGGTCCTCTGGTGTGAAATGTGTACGCCCTCTCCTTTTCTTGGAAGGGGATGTTTCTTTATGCATTTCCTCCCCTTCCTCTCATTCCGAGAGTCCTGTTCAAGATCAAATAGGATGCTCCCAAAATCTTGTTGGTGACTCCCTTTTGGCCACGACAGCACTGGTTCCCTCTACTTCTGCATCTAGCCAAGGACAATCAAGTTACCTCACAGGGTGGATCTCCTCACACAAGACAAGGGGTTTCTCATCCATCCCCACCTGTCCATGCTTCAGCTGACACTGTGGGTGACAGGGTTTTGATCACTCATAGACACCTTTTTTCTGAGGACGTGTGGCAGGTCCTGTTGGAGGCCAGGAAACCTACTTCTTGGAAATCCTACTTGTCTAAATGGAAGAGGTTTTCTGTTTGGTGTCTTTCCCCATGACCTGGACCCACTTTCTGTGGACGTTCCTTTGGTTCTCTCATTTGTGCGAGTTGCTCAATGCTGGTTTGGCCTATTCTTCTATTAAGGCCCATTTATCAGCTCTTTCTGCTTGTCTGCCTTTAACTCCCCTGTTAGCTTCCTTGCAACATTTTTCTTGGAAGACAGTTCTTTTGCTAGCTCTTACTTTTGCCAGATGGGTGTCTGAGTTGCAAGCCCTTATGGCTTGTCCAGCTTTTTTGTTATTTCATGAGGACAGGGTGTCCTTGCATACTAATCCTTCTTTCATGCCCAAGGTGGTTAATGAGTTGTCACTTAATCAGTCTATTAATTTGTCTACTTTTTTCCCCTCTCCACAATTTGACAATGAGAGGCTGCTGCATACCTTAGATGTGCATAGACCGCTCAGACTGTATTTGGATAAAACTAAAGCTATCATAAAATCTGACCAGTTATTTGTTTCCTTTCATCCTAGGTGTTTAGGTTTTGCTGTTTCCAAGCAGTCTATTTCCACCTGGATTTCAAAGGCTATTTCCTTATGTTACATTTTTCATACTGAGATCCTTCCTTTTTTTGTAAAGGCTCATTCCACTAGAGCTGTGGCTTCTTCTGGTGCTTTTTTCATAGGCTTAGATACCAATTCTATTCTTGAAGCTGCTACCTGGACTTCTGTGCATACCTTTACCAAACATTACCAGTTAGATGGTATCTCCAGAGCCAGAGCTGGTTTTGCTAATGCCATTCTTCATGGCTTCTTGGAGGGCTCTGCTGTTTCCTCCTCCCAAGTTTCTTTTTGAGCTTTGGCACTCTCCCATTTGTAAGGAGTACTGCAGTGGTGAATGTAAGGACATAGTACAGTTGTGTAAAACTGTACCATAACAGTAGACGTCCTTGCCTTCACCGCTGCAGTATTCACTCCCTCCATCCCTCTAGTCGTTTTTCCTTCCTGGATGTGCAGGTTCTCCTTTGTTTTCTTTGGACTGCTGTTCCAACTGGGGCAATCAGTTCTGGGAATGGTACGCCTGAACATCACCTTTATGCCCTACCGTATGCAAGGAGTGTGCAGGTGACGTTCAGCATACCGCAAAGCAATGGTAGACTTTGGTAAACTGGCCGGACAGTGGGCTTCAAGGCAGGGGATCCCATTTGTAAGTACTACTGCAGCGGTAAAGGCAAGGACAGCTACCGTTATGGTAAGATTTTACACAACTGCACTTTCTTCTGAATGGTAGTTTTGCTGGCAGCCTTTTGTGTTGAGGATTGTAGTGCAGCAGGGTAAAGGAATCTGACCTTACCTCACTGCTCTGATCTTGGATTTGGTAGAATTAGCATAATTGTCCCCCTGAAAAAAACATTACTTTTACTCTGTGCATTTTCAATCATTTTAGATTTGCTGTAAATGTGATCTCTGTTTTGTGATTGTCTCATGAAATTTCAAACTGTCAAAAGAGTGAATTTTAAATATGTGTGTGTGTGTGTGTGTGTGTGTGTGTGTGTGTGTGTGTGTGTGTGTGTGTGTGTGTGTGTAATGGAATTGCTTAAATTGATCAAGCACCAGTTATGTTTATAATGTCAAAACAAACTGATCACCATTTTGCACGTTGATACTCTATAACCCAAGCTCCATGAACTAATCTTAGCTCATGCAAAACAAACAAAAAAAAAAAACAGTTGCACAAAGAAAGCGTCAACCCTGCACCCCTCACACCTCCTTCTAACTATATATTCTAACTCCAAGATTGCACACATTCCCTGGGGAAAAGGAAATATTCCCCTACCCAAGGCTCGTCAATCTTTGTTGTTCTCACACACCTGTCGACCATGTGTTTAACTGACCAAATTGTGTAGATTAAACAGATGTTGACCAAAGTACTGACCAATAAAGCTGCCGGACTCATATATATGCACATATTCATACACACACACACACACACGTTTAGTCAACACGAGGTAGGGTAATATGTCATTTCCCCAATATTGTGCAATCGTGAAGTTAGTATATATAATTAGAGGACAGGAGGTTCTTCACTGTTACATACATCCTGAAAAACTGTTGGTTCATATGAGCATTTGATGTTTCAGACTAACCATATGTATTTACACACACACACACACACACACACACACACACACACACACACTGCAATGAAAAAGTATTTGCCCCTTCCTGATTTATTTTTTTGCGTGTTTGTCACACTTAAATGTTTCAGATCGAACAAATGTAAATATTAGACAAAAATAACCCAAGTAAACACAAAATTCCGTTTTTAAGTGATGATTTTATTTATTAATGAAAAAAAACTATCCAAACCTACATGGCCCTATGTGAAAAAGTAATTGCCCCCAAACCTAATTACTGGTTGTGCCACCCTTAGCAGCAACAACTGCAATCAAGCTTTTGCGATAACTGGCAAGAAGTCTTTCACATCGCTGTTGAGGAATTTTGGCCCACTCTTCTTTGCAGAATTGTTTTAATTCAGCCACAGTGGAGGATTTTCAAGTATGAACCACCTTTTTAAGGTCATGACACAGCATCTCAATTGGATTCAAGTCTGGACTTTGACTAGGCCACTTCAAAACCTTCATTTTGTTTTTTTAAGCCATTCAGAGGTGGACTTGTTGGTGTGTTTTGGAACATTGCCCTGCTGCAGAACTCAAGTGCGCTTCAGCTTGAGGTCACGAACTGATGGCTAGACATTCTCCTTCAGGATTTTTTGGTAGAGAGCAGAATTCATGGTTCCATCAATCACAGCAAGTTGTCCAGTTTCAGAAACAGCAAAGCAGCCCAGACCATCACACTACCACCACCATGTTTGACTGCTGGCCTGATGTTCTTTTTCTGAAATGCTGTGCTACTTTTACGCCACGCACTCCCAAAAAGTTCAACTTTTGTTTTGTCTGTCCATGGAATATTTTCCCAAAAGTCTTGGAGATCATCAAGATGTTTCTTGGCAAAAGTGAGACAAGTCTTTATTTTCCTTTTGGTCAGCAGTGGTTTTCGCCTTGGAACTCTGCCAAGCATGCCATTTTTGCCCAGTCTCTTTCTTATGGTTGAGTCATGAACACTGACCTTAACTGAGGCAAGTGAGGCCTGCAGTTCTTTAGATGTTGTTCTGGGTTCTTTTGTGACCTCTTGGATGAGTCGTCACTGCACTTTTGGGGTACTTTTTGTAGGCCGGCCTCTCCTGGGAAGGTTCACCACTGTTCCACATTTTCTCCATTTGCAGATAATGGCTCTCACAGTGGTTCACTGGAGTCCCAAAGCTTTAGAAATGGTTTTGTAACCTTTTCCAGACTGATAGATGTCAATTACTTTGTTTCTCATCTGTTCCGGAATTTCTTTAGATCGTGGCATGAAGTTCTTCCTTTTTATGATCTTTTGGCCTACTTCACTTTGACAGGTTCTATTTAAGTGACCTCTTGATTCAACAGGCCTGGCAGTAATCAAGCCTGGGTGTGGCTAGTGAAACTGAACTCAGCTTTCCCAAAAATGTGATTAACCAGTTACTTCATGATTTAACAAGGGGTAATTACTTTTTCACATAGGACCACATAGGTTTGGATATATTTTTTTCCTTAATAAATAAAATCATCACTTAAAAACGGCATTTTGTGTTTACTTGGGTTATCTTTGTCTAATATTTAAATTTGTTTGATCTGAAACATTTAAGTGTGACAAATATTATATTCTATATATATATATATATATATATATATATATATATATATATATATATATCTGTGTGCGTACTTATGTGTATATGTATATATGCATATAGGTACACAAATGTAATTAGTGTTCTTAGAATGGCATACAACTACATCTTTTGTGAAAATCATTGTAGCTAATGATAGCTTTCAGTACTTTGCCCACCACATGAGCAACAGGTCTTTGCTGCTTCCTCAATAATCAGTTTAAACATGACATTTGCCCCATATACATTAATATAAATGTCTAAAATTCTTATTTTGCAGTGAGTACTGTATGACTAAGAATACGAGGAAAAAAGTGGTGTAGTAACATTAACAAGTGAAATAAATACTCCACTAGCACGGCATGATCCAAGACAACGGCTGAGCAAGATCTGGTAGTAGAACAGATGAGTAACAGTCATACATTGGGAAGAAGAGGTTTCACTTGTGACGATTTTTAAGGAGTTGCAGAAAAAGAACTCCTGTCTGGAGCAGTACAATGAAGGGAACGATAATAAACTACAAGACATTGATGAAGTCCTTTATGACCAGATACTTACAAGCCTTGGTTAACAAGAATGCTGAGCAGGCTTCAGAGGCACTACAAGACATGATACAGAAACTCTTGGCAGACCATTAGGATCAGGCCAGGATAAACAATACTTACTTCATTATAACACTGTAACTAGCACAGACAAGCGACTGCACAGGCTTCATGAACAGGCAGGTGGTCAAATGGACAGCAACAGCAGAAGCTGTTCTGAGGCTGGAAAGACTGCACAGAGTGCCCCGTCGTGTGCATTCTAACCCAGGCAGACAACCGTGTGCAAGCCTGGTCATATCCGAGATGTGCTCCTAGAAAGAGTGGCTACTGATCTCCTTGTGAGAAATGGAGATACTGAAGTATGAAAATAAACAGGTATTTGCAGACTAAGATTACTTTCAGCAATGTGTAAACAGAGACACCAACTGATACCGCACATTGGGATGTGCGGGCAGAAGGAGGTTGGGTTCCACCTATTGCACCAACAATTCTTAAAAGTTTTTCTCAACTGGAAACCAAAACATTCCTAGATGCAGAAGAGGCAGAAAAGGTTTTGAGAAAATATCAACTGGAGACAGGGGTCGAACCAGCACATCAACTAGTAGAAGGATTGAGCCAGGAGCAGGGTGAGCAGCAGACGCCATCACAGAAAATGAACACATTATTAATGCTCCTCCTTCTTTACTAAAGGAAAAATGGGTGAGGGGGGGGCACACAGTGACAGAAGAGATCAACAGTCCAAAATGGCTGGAATGTAAACGAAAGCAGCAGGATGTCTTAAAAGATTTTATAACACTAAGTGTTACAGTTATTCTTGTGTGGATTTGAGTAAGCCACAGAAGGTATGAGGCAAAACGTTGGCAGTGGAATAAGGGAAAGTGGCACAGTACTCTCTGAAGAATCGGTAATAGTGAACTCTACAAGGAGCACTCTACTTTTTGAAAACTGTTGGCCTACTCTTCAAACAGCTTTGCAGGTCATGTGAGTTGTGAAGGGGACAGTTAGGTAGGGTGCTGAAATGTAGAATACCATCTGATATGGGTACACAAAGTGCTGTTTGGCTTGACGGACTGCATACAAAGACTGATCCAGAAGGATTTTAAAGGGCAGACCATCGTTTGGACTATATCACAGAGAGAATGGAGAAAGATGGATTTTGAGTATGTAAAGGATCAAAGCACATTTAAGTCAGGCAGTGGATGTACTTTGAAGTAATTTAAGCCACATTAATTACTAATGAGGGGATTGCATTCATTCACATGTGACACTGTGGGCGAGTAACTTTGTAAGGCATTACATAACTGCTAAGAATTAAGAATTATTTTGCATAGCTGCAAATAAACTTTATTGAGTTGTCTTGATGTTATGTGAAATAGTGAGGGCTATTTAAATATTTATTATTTCTCTGTAGGTTGTGAAGAGACTAAAGAAGTGATTTAAGGGATGATTTCTGCAGTTTGGAGGGAAGGAGAGAAGTACATACTTTTAATCCGGTATGGAATCAGAAACGCCTTTTACAGTGCCATGAAAAGGGTGGGGATATTCAATTTGGGATGACAACAAGTCAGATTAAATAAGATGTTCCTTGCAGTGATTGAGGTTTATTGAAGATGTAATGAGGGAAGAGGACCTTGGGCGTATATATTCTGAGACTGCCTGGGACTCAAAGGCTTTCAGTCGGAATTGGAGCAGACAATTAACAGAGTCTCTAATTATGTTCATTACTGAATATAAATGCCCTTTTGGCATGTACCTTACTAAACAGTTAAAACAATTCAAGAAAACGTAACATTTTCTCACCAAATACCTCAGGTACCCGGTATCTTTAGCTACTCAGACTAAAAGCCCAGTCTCTCTACTCAGTTCTTACAAATTCCTAAGGAGTAATCTCTGCTTAGCCTTTCTTGCTATGAATGATCCAGCATTCTGAACTCCTTCACCTAAACAGAACTAGTGGTAAAGCAAGCACCCGCTGTAGAGACCTCAACTTATACTACCAAATCAACAAGACCAGATGGCAGGACAGGTACCTAACTTAATGCATTTTTTGTTTCTGGAACAGACTGAACATATATGTAAGAGTATGTACCTATCAACTTTTAAAGACAATCTTGTTGACTGGAGGGGTAATCACAAACTTTCACCTGAACTATGTGGAGAAATTGTATGTAATGGGGGATGCTGTTGGTCTTAGATCAATACTAGGTGATGTGGCTGACCTTCTCAGTTGTCTCACTGTCCATAAGCATAGGAAGTAGCTATGAACCTAAGGGCGTTTGCAATAGAAATTCAGCTATAGTGGTTGACGTCTTTGTAATCCACCAAAACAGTGAAATGACAGTGTAACTGAAAGCTACTGACAGTGATGATGCTGATGGTAAAGACTTTAATAACATGACACTGGAAGCCCAAGCACTGCTCACAACTGGAGCAATTTACAGATATAATGATGGAGTTGAATGAAGTAAGGGACAGAAATGACAAAGCACATCAGATACACATTACCACAGTGATGGCTTGCTTGTGCTTTCTTAATCAGGGAGATGGGTGAGAATGTGGGGAAAATATGTTGAAAGAATTTGTTTTGGACTAACAAATCATGAAAAGCTATACTGACTGACATGGTGACAGGTGTGGTGTATGAGCAGAGACTAAGAAAGAAATTTAGAAGGTGGGTAGGTAAAAATGCCATACTCATTCACTATGTAGTAATACTTTCAACAACAATTTTTTGAAGAAGTTGAAGCTTAAGTGTCTCTGTTGGTTATTTAGTACTGCATTTGTAATTCCTGCAGTTTGTTTTAAAGGTCGGTACATACATTTTTTATTAAAAAGTAATAATCATAGACAACATACAGAATGCCATTTAGCAAAAGGATGGCAATCAATTAACATACTATATTAAGAGGAAACAGTGACAGCAGTTTGACATAGCTTTACACACCAACTTGACCTCAGCACCTGATCATGTGCTCTAACAAACTATCCTTAACAGAACTCCACACTGTGATTACATTTCATAGGAATCGTAGGACTCAGAAAATTCGAGGCAGCCGAGTCTTGTGACTGTTGCACCTTGCCAATAGCCACCATCTAACTGTACTTCCCCATATGGATGAGGGTTAAGTCAATCAATCTTGGGACTGAATTTATAAATACCCATTCAATTATCCAGGTCCTGTTTTGTTTGAAGAAACATAGTACATCACACTGCTTGATCTCCTAGGGGAGTCTATTCCAGAGAGAAGGCACTGAATATTGAACTTGCCTCTCCATAGTATTTTATTAATATGCTGATGAAGATTTAGATCCCAGATTGTGGTATTTGTTGGACTGTGACTTGTATAGGTACAGGATATCCAGGACCGCTGGCTCCCTAATGGCACAGAAGGCAAGGCATAGATATCTTCTAAGTAATCTACATGATACTGAATAAAGGGACAGTGCTTCAAGTCTTTTCTGGTAGCTTTGGGTTTTTAAGCCACCAGAGATTTTCTTAAGTTAGTAACCTCAAGGATTTTTCTAATTGTTTAATATGTCCAGTGAGGTGCATCCAAAAGCAAGCATTGTATTCAATACTTGGCCTAATTAATGCTGAATGCAAGGGGGCAAAGAAAACTTTAGATCTGAATGATACTCCTTTGGCAATTAGCTGAAGTAGAAGGCTTTCCTGACTACTGTAAAACAATGATCAAAAGAGGGAATTACAAAGCCAAGTTCCTAATATTCTCATTTTAAACTGGGTATTACCTATGGCTTATGTTTGGAAGAAGGATTATCTACCAAATGTTTACAAATTTTTTTTACAATTTTAATTTAAGCCTATTTTAGCACACCAAGTTGATTGAGTTCTTGCTGCAGAGCTTGGACATCAGAGATTTGACAATGACTCCCAGTTTGTAGTAATATGCAAATTTAGCCCAAGATCTTGGTGAATAAGACAGGTCTCATTACTGAGCCTACAAAACACCACTGTTATCTTCATACTACAATGCATGACCCGTCACCCATACCATGTGGATGCTGACTTTTAGCCAGTTGAATATCCAGCTTATTACATTAGGATGAACTTGTTCACAGGTTGACAGGTGTGCACTCGGCTAATGACCAATGTGGCTTTTAAAGCCTAGTCATACATCCCAAATCTCTGACAAGTTCTGGTACCCTTGGTATTGTAAGCAGGGACGTGGGACATTAAACATTTACAAGCAAGGGCCTGGGAGAAAAAACATTTATAGGTTGCCCCTGGCCATTAGAGACACAGGTGCCAAACCAGGGGTACCTTTCCATTTTCACATCCAGTTGTCCAAGTTACATGTAAATTGGGATAGGGAGGAACTCTTCTTCATGTGGATGGGGAGCCTGTTCCAGAGAAAGGGTAGCCTCTGGGATACATACTGGTCTATCTCTAGTAGGGCCTATTTAGATTACAGAAATGGTTTAAGTCTTTAGAATGGGTAATTCTAGTGCGGGTTGTTTTGTGGACATGCAGGAGGCCCATCACAGCTGCAATGCATTTAGTTTATTAACTAAGTTAGCATAGGGGATGGTGTCAAATGCTTTGGCCAGATCAAGGCCGTCAGTTTGTCACCGTTTTGAAAAAGTTCAGCAGAATCATTAGACAGGCTCTGTCCTTTAACTGTGCCAAACTGCAGCAAGTCTAGCCTGATGAGATTTCTAATGCCAATGTTTTTGGGTCAGTTATACTATGTTCCATGTCCTTGCACATGATACTCATCAAACTGATAAGACATACACCTCTTGGGGTCATGGTGTGGCCACCTTTATGGAGTAGTATCACCACTGCCATGTGGCATAAGTCCAGGACAAGGTCTTTTTAAGTAGAGTGTCTCTGTTGCGGCACGTTTAGTACTGTTTAATAAACAGCCAAGGTATATTATCAGTTCCCATGCTGGAAGAGTTTTTAGTCTTGAGCAGCCCTTTCAGTACATGTGTTTTAGTGATGATTGGGCCTTTCAGAGATTCAGGGACAGGAAGGCTTTGAATAGTTATCTCCAGAGCAAAATACTAGCAAACAAACTCAGTGTGAACACAGGCCATGTCCAAAGGCCCAGATGAGTTTGGTGCAATGTTGGGTGCTGTTTCTTAGTTTTCTGATGTAGCTAAAAGAAGGAGTTGAAATTTTCCTTGGTTTCAGATGCTGACCTAAGTACATGGGCTGCTTTAGTAGACAATAATATTTTTAAAAATGTAGTCAAATTTCTGATAGTTTCCCCTGATCCTATGGTCTTTTAATTTACTGTATATATGAATGCATTTTCTCCTTTTATTGTTCATAGGCTCATAGGTAAATACTAGACTAGCTACCCTTGTGGGCAATTTTAAGCCTAACCAACTTCCCTTTTTGTGCATTAGTTAACCTAACCCATTTGGTTAGAGATTGGCCTCAGCCTTCCCATGGTTGACCATTACATATTACCCCTAATGAGAACAACTAGGATCATACCATAGATAGGGGACCCATGCATGGGATGATGCATTTAGGAGTTGCCTCTGCTACTAGTAGTACAGGGGGCATTCTTGAGGTAAATGTTCTGTTTTCCCAACCATTGATCCAAGTTGTACTTGAATATGAACAGGGATGAACTTTGTGTTATGTGGATGGGGAGTCTGTTCCACAGCAGTGGTATCCTCTGCAAGATATACTTGCCCCTTCAAACCATTCTGTTGATGTTGCAGAAGAGGTTTAGATGCCGTGACAGAGTACTTCTGATTCCATTTGACTGGACAGTGTGCAGTAAATCTATCAGTATTGGGTCAGAGGATGCCTTGCATGCTAGCCACAGGTCAGATACAGAGTATAGTGACAGTGCTTTGAGTCAGTCCATGTAGGACATGTTGTTTAGGCCTTGTACCCTTTAAGGTACCTGTGTGGGCTTTCCAGTTGTTGCATGTGTCTGTATAGATACATGCCAAAGGTGGCATTACACTGTGACTGGTCAATTGAGGGCAGAGTAAAGGGGGACAATGACATCCCCAGATCTAGACACAATCCCTTTGTTTACACACTGTATAATATAGAAGGGCTTTTTTACAACAATGGACACATTTGGATAAAGGTTATATCACTGTCCACATAATTTAACAACTGGATCAACTCTTAGAGTATTGTTAATGTAGTAGTTCCCCAGAGTAGGTGATGTCCCAAAGGATACAATATGATAGTGTGTTTAGACATGATGTGGTGTTTGACTTTTGTAGACGAAAGTCCTCATGGGTTTAGGAGGCTTTGGTAAGGCCTTGTTTACAGCCTCAGTATATGACATTTCAGAATGAGTCAGAGTGGAGTGTGGTGTACTTGTGTATAGCTCACAGTCTGATTTTTTTTTAGTGAGAGTGAGGCCTTATCTCTGTTAAATATTTGCATCTTTCACAAGAAAAAATTACTTGTGTTGATTAAGAGTTCATTATCTGTGAGCATAAGGCATTTACTACACTTCATAATGATACCAAGTGTTACGAGGCTAACAAGACCAGAAACAAGTAGGTTACCCTTCCACACTTGTCCAGAGACATTTACTGTTTAACGGACTATACACAGTACTACAGTTTATTGAGAAAGCTATTAGCTGTGAGGTAGATTAAGTTTGTTGATGAAGGTATGTTGGGTAAATGAAGTCATTTAGGTTAATCTGCAACTGTGAGAAGCACAGCATTGAGAAAGTGTAGCATCTGAGCTATGTACAACAGTTATGGGCTGACATGGGCAATGTAGCACAGCTATGGGCTGCAAGAAGCTACTTACAGAACAGCAGGTGCACAGTGTAGCTCACTGCGCTGCTGCATATAACTTGCCCCACCTGTACATAGAAGTCCCTCTTACTAAAAGGGTAAAGGAGAGTTAGGCTGAATTAGGTTAGCTATGAAATGAAAGTGCATCTCAGTGCAATATAAAACCAGCAAAGTGAAGAACCAATGAAAACAGCAGCAGCTCTAACCAAAAGTACGGTTTCCCAGAAAATGCAGCAGATACTCTCACGTCACCAGAATAATTGCTGTTATTTCTACAATAACCCATAAACCTGGACAAAAAGTACAGTTTTGTACCTACCATAAATGTAGATGTCCGATAGGAATGCATCTGCAGTCCTTACAAATGGGTTGTCCTGTCGTCAGGCAGCCCTTCGATTCCAAAGTCTGGGTCTGGCTTCGGCTGGTGTCGCACTTCACCCGACGTCATACCTGCAGTTCTTCGGGTATAAAGGCATCAGCCGACTCATTTTCCTCAGTGTTTCTTGCCCCAGATGCCAGGTGCCCTCTTGGATGGCTAAATTTGGATAAATGCCAATGTTTCCAAAAAGTAGAGAGCAAACACATAAAATAAGCATGTATGTACATATATACAAACAAATACACCATAATAGATCCCCCCAAGCTAGCTAAAGGAAGGCAAATACCCTAGGAGTACCACAGAGGGAATGACTGCAGATGCATTCCTATCGGACATCTACATTTATGGTAGGTACAAAACTGTACTATGTCCTTCAAGGATGCATCTGCAGTCCTTACAAATGGGTAGAATACCATAGCCAAACTAG
Source organism: Protopterus annectens (assembly GCF_019279795.1). Lineage (NCBI taxonomy): Eukaryota > Metazoa > Chordata > Ceratodontiformes > Protopteridae > Protopterus > Protopterus annectens. The sequence continues at coordinate 573,600,455 of NC_056747.1, forward strand.
GGGAGGAGGAAAAAAGAGAGATTATGGTGTAGTTAGGATCCCTTGCAAAACAGCAGTGGCAAAGCCTGCTCGGGATCTAGAGTATAAAGGTAAATTATAATGCTTAGCAAATGTATGCACGGAGGTCCAAGTAGCAGCCTCTATAATGTCCTTGGTAGCCACCCCTCGTAAGAAAGCTGTAGTAGTGGCTGTAGCCCTTGTGGAGTGAGGCCTGATGTTCTCTGGAGTTTTCTTTCCATGGAAGGAGTAACAAAATCTAATGCAATTTCCTATCCACTTGGAGATTGTCTGCTTTGAAATTGCTTTTCCTTCCCTTCCTGTTGCATATGCTACCAGAAGCTGGTCATTTTTTCTATTGCACTTGGTTCTGTCCAGGTAGTAGCGTAATTGTCTATGCACATCCAAAGTATGCAACAGTCTTTCTCCCCTGTTCTGTGGGTTTGGGAAGAATGTAGGTAGGTGGATAGCCTGGTTTAAGGACACTCTGGATACCACCTTAGGCATAAATGTAGGATTTGTTCTCATGGACACTCTATCTTGATGGAAGATCAGGAAGGGTTGCACTGCCATTAATGCCTGTAGTTCAGAAACCCTTCTTGCTGAGGTGATTGCCAGCAGGAAAGCAGTCTTCCAGGATAAGTATTGTAATTCTGCTGTTGCTGCTGGTTCGAAAGGAGGAAGTGTCAATTTTTCTAGCACAAAGTTCAAGTACCATGTTGGCAATGGTGGTTTCCTAGGAGGTTTACATTTTTAATTCCTCTCAGAAACTGCCTGAGCAGAGGATGTGAGAAGACAGAAGGATCCAAGCTGTATTCTGCCGAAATAGCTGATGCGTGTATCTTGATGGAAGAGTAGGACAGGCCTGTATGGAAGAGCTCTGCCAAGTACTCCAGGATGTTGGCTATGTTTACCAGTGACACATCTTTTCCCTTTGCAGTACTCCAAATGAGATATCTTTTCCATTTTGCTGCATAATTCTTTCTTGTTGAAGGTCTGCGAGCCTCAAGGATAATGTCTTTAACCCTTTGGGATAAATTTGGGTTAATTGCTCTTATGTAATGTTCCAGGCAGTCAGCTGCAGAGTTTTCAGGTTTGGATGCAGGATGTTGTAGTTGTTCTGTGTTAACAGCAATGGAATCAGGGGTAGTGTCCACATTTGTTCCCGAGACATGCTCCTCAGTAATGGGTACCAATGTTGTCTTGGCCAGTCTGGAGCTATCAGAATGATCCTTGGGCGTTCCTCTTTGATCTTCAATAGCACCTTGTGCATCAAAGGAAGTGGAGGGAATGCATATGCTGTCAGGTTTTCCAATTGAAAGATAGGAGTCCACCTTCCAAGCAAGTGGGTGGTACGTCCTTGTGCAGAATTTCTTTAGCTGGTGATTGAGTGGGGATGCAAATAAGTCTATTTGTGGTAGTCCCCATTTTCTTGTGATGGTTTTGAAGATGTCCGGGTGCAGCATCCATTCGTGGGCATCCGTGGTAGTTCTGCTTAATATGTCTGCTAGAATGTTTTCTTTTCCCGGTACAAAAATTGCTTGTAACTGAATGTTGTAGCTCAGAGCCACATTCCATAGGTCCAGTGCCATCCGGCATAGAGGGTATGAATGTGTGCCTCCCTGTTTGTTGATGTACCACATAACTGTGGTGTTGTCTGTCCTTATCATCAACTGCCCTTCTTGGAGAAATGCTCTGAATGTCTGGATTGCCAATTTTACTGCCAGCATTTTCTTTAGATTTATGTGCAGGTGCAGCTGATCTTGAGTCCATAAGCCTTGTATGCACTTGTCCAGCATGTGGGCCCCCCAACCGAGGTCTGAGGCGTCCGTTGTGATGGTTTGGCTTGGTTGAATGTTGTAGAATGGCAGTCCTGTGTTTAATTGACAGGCCTGAGCCCACCATAGGAACTCTTGCTTCAGGCATGGTATTAGTGGAATTTTGGTTTCTAGGCTGTGTTTGTGTTGAGACCATAAATTCTTCAGATACCACTGTAGCTTTCTCATATGCAGCCTGGCATGAGGGACCAGAATTATGCAGGATGCCATGAAGCCCAGGGCTTGCAGCACTTTTCTTGCTGTTAGATGGTTCTGTTTTGTTAATGCCAAGAAGTAGAGAGGAAGTTGTTCTTGCTTTTCTACAGTTAGGAATGCCATTTGCTTTGATGTGTCCAGCTCTGCACCCAAAAAGGTTATTCTTTGGGATGGTATCAGCCTTGACTTTTTTATATTGACTGTATATCCCAGGGCTTGCAGCAAGTAAATGACTCTTTGTAAGTCTTCTGTTAGCTTGTTTTTGTTATCCGCTTGTATCAGTCAGTCGTCCAGGTAGGGATAAATTTGGATTCCCTGAAGTCTGCAATGAGCGATTACTGATGCCAGGCATTTCGTGAACACTCTGGGCACAGTAGATAAGCCAAAGGGCAATGCTGAGAATTGATAATGCTCTGATCCTGCAAGAAATCTGAGGTATCTTCTGCAATTTGGTCGTATGGGGACGTGCAGGTATGCCTCCTTGAGATCTAGAGTTACCAGCCAAGACTCCTTGCCCAGCATGGGAAGAAGCTGCTGTAGAGTCAGCATTTTGAATTTTGGAACAATGAGGAATGTGTTTAAAGTGGACAGGTCGAGAATAGGCCTCCATTTTTTTTCTTTTCTTGGTACCAGGAAGAGTCTGGAGTAAAATCCCTTTCCTTGTTCCATAGATGGTACCTTTTCCACAGCTCTTATTCTTAGTAATTGAGCTATTTGTTTTAGAGCTTCTGCCTTTTGATTTGGTGGTAGGTTTGGCATTCCTCTTTTTCCTGGTAGAGTATGGAAATGAAACCTGTAACCTTGGTCTATAGTTTGCAAAATCCACTTGTCCCTTGTGATGTAATGCCAGTTCTTTGAAAATAAGGCTAGCTTTCCGCCTAAGGGTGCTTCTAGTTGTTCCCTGGTAGGCAGTGCCAGAGCCAAGTCACTGTGATTGTCCTGTTGCAGTGGTGGTGGCTGCGTCTGTGCCTCGCTGGTTGTTGCCCTGCCACTGGCGTCCCCTGTAGGCACCCCTGGATTGATTTCTGCCTCTTGAACGCCTATTCCTGCCTCTCTGTGCTTTAGAGGAGTCTGGAAAGGACCAATTTTTGGAGGGCCAGTTCCTGCTAAACATTGGAGGTTGGACCTGTAAGAAGTCTTTCACTGTTTGTACAGATTTTGCCTTCTCTTCCATTTTCTCCAGTACCTGCTGTGCAGGGGAACCAAATAAATTGACCTTGTCCATGGGAGCATCTAATAGTTTTGATTTGACATGGTCCGGTAAGGCCTGTTCTTTCAACCATGCATGCCTTCTGATAACTGTGCCAGTCATGGCTGATCTAAAGGAAGCCTCCAGTGCATCATAGCCGCATTTTAAAGAATGGTTACTAACTTGCTGAATGTTATGTACCATTTCCTGAACATATTTCTTATCTAAAGGTTCATCCGAGGACAGTTTTTTAGTTAACTGATCAAGCATAAACTCCTGATATTGGATCATATGAAATTGACAGTTCAAGGCCCTAGCTGACAGAGTAGCAGAGGTGTATACTTTTTTACCCCATCTCTCTAAGGACCTTGATTCCCTTTCAGAGGGAAGGGGATTTTTAGCAGAGGTAGATGCTACTGCCTTAGGCCCCTGGGAGATAGTCTCGGGATCTGCAAAAGGAGCCTTGTATAAATAGTGATGTGTGTCCGGGACCCTGTAGAACCTATCGGGCTTAGCAGGGGCTGGAGGTAATGAATCAGGAGCAGTACAAGCATCATTAAATGCATCATCTACAACAGAAAGAACTGGAGGTATAGCTAAAGGCCTATGTTGTGGTAAATGCAAAAAGGTTCTAAGCCTTTTCCTGGAGTCTGAGAAATCTTGGCCCTGCCACTGAAATTGTTCCCTCATGGCATGTAAGGTTTCCCCAAAGGAAAATTCCTCAGGTGGAGAGGCAGAAGGGATCGACTCTTCAGGATCAGAGTCTTCGTAAGGAGAATAAGGAGCCTCTGGAGGGTCTGTATTGTCTGAATCATCAGAGGAATCATCCGTGGACACTGGCTCAGGGGGCTCTGCTCTAGGTCTCTTCTCTGGAGGTGGATGAGAGGCCCTGTCTGGATGAGGTTGGGATCCCCTAATTAAAGAAATGAGATCCTCTGCCAGAGAAAGCATTTGGGAACTGGAGCTGGGCCTGTGAGAGGGGGGCTTAACAGGCACAGTCCTAGTAGCTTTAGCTGCTTTAGCCCTGGCAAAAGCCTTAATGGACATGGCTGCAGGAGGCCTAGCAGCTCCACGTGCAGGGGTAGATATATCCAAGGGAATAGTGTCCGATAATTCCTGAGAAACCACAACAGCAAGTTGGATTTCGATTCTGCCAGGTTAGAAGAGGCCTCGGTAGAAGGCATGGTTTCGGCTGAAGAAAGAACCGCTTGCTCGGTTTCGCCGAAACCGAGACACTCAACCGCGGTTTCTGCGAAACCGCTGACCGTCGGTCCTTTTCTTTGCGTTTTTGGATATTTGTGTAGTCGGAGGATCCGGCGGCATAATATAAGCAAAATCAGAGCCGAAAAACTGCTCAGCAAATTCCGACCGGCGTCTAAGCGTCCGTCGGTTAAAAGAAGCACAGGCTAGACAAGCTGCTACGTCGTGGTCTGGGCCTAAACAAGGTAAGCAGTAAGAGTGGAAATCTTTATGAGGTATTTGTTTCCCACAAGTTAAACAGTTATTCACTTTTTCTGACATCGGCTGAGGCAAGAAAGAGTCCCCAATGGGTTACTTAGCTTTTTAGAAGTCTTCGAAGTAGTATTCGGTAGTAGTAATCTCTGGATCTGACCGACCGGCACTTGCGAACAGCTTCTGCTTCAAGAAAGACTGAGGAAAATGGCATCGGCTGATGCCTTTATACCCGAAGAACTGCAGCTATGACGTCGGGTGAAGTGCGACACCAGCCGAAGCCAGACCCAGACTTTGGAATCCGGCCGAACGAAGGGCTGCCTGACGACAGGACAACCCATTTGTAAGGACTGCAGATGCATCCTTGAAGGACATCTGTCTGTTTGCTGTTACTCTCAGAAAGAAAACAAAAATGTAGTGATCAGTGAAAAAAAAAACACTTGGCAAACATTTCTGTATGACACAAAATAATGACAGTATTTATAAATCCTGTAAATTAAGGAATATGCTTATTTTTCCAGTTCTTTCTAGTCATCTTCCTGGCTATTGTTAATAGGCTCCACAGAAGTGAGAATTAAGACAAGAGTATAAATCTAGGAACTGGGGTATTAAACATCAAAGGTTTAGTAAGTATGAATTTATCAGACTACAGTACTTGCAGGAAAGTTACAGAACTTTGCAGTAATTACTGCAGCTTTGATTAAGGATTTACACCTCTAGCCACCAATGCCATGCTTTTTTGTTTGTAATTGCAATTCTATAAAGAAAGAAATGATCTGTATGAAAATTTCCAAGAAAATTCCCTAAATATACATGTATTTTTCAATTTTTTTTATTTATTGTAGTTAAAGCTGAGCCACTTATTTTTGGAAAGCATAATTCCAAAAACTACTTTTGATATAAAATGTACAGTTCTTAATTTATATATTTTGGATAAATAATCACCTTATCTCACCATTTGTTTTGAAACTGTTTAGAAAATCAAGAATGGGTGGATATTCTTTTAATATCTGCCATTAAGTCAACTTTAAAGATTAATAACAGTATACTGATTTATACTATATGCTAGTTGTCTGTATCTACATCACATTTATGCAGTAAACAGTCAGTGTTAATCACCCCAATCTCACTTAAAATCAAATTCCAATATTTAAGCTTAAAATTTCTGAATGTTCAGACTGCCTATACATTCTGGTTTATATGTTATAGGGAATAATGTGAAATACCATTCTTTCATCTCCAAGTATTTATATATACATTTTTTTCATAATGCTTTAATTTGTTGTCATAAGTAAAATATTTGGAATTATTGATGTATTTAAATGTGTTTCTTTACCAGTCCTTCATTTACTATTCAAGATTTATATAGGTTGTATGCTGATATTTATTTCTTTATTTAACCAAATAGTTTTATTCATTTTCCCAGCTGGCTGAATAATCAGAATTCAACCCATAAAGCTAATGTTTTAATTACTGAAACCATAGCATTAGTTTGTAGGTCAGGAAATCCTATTCCACCATTTTCCATTCTCCTGCATAATATCCCAAAGTTATTCTATGTTTGTTGGGTACCATAAGAACTTCTTACAAATGCTGTTAAATTGTTTAGGGTGATTTTTGTCCATACAATATTTTAGATAAAATAACCATTTTGATTAAAATCAACACAACTTCAATGGAAAGGGTTAACTTTTTCCATTTATATATTACTGTATTATTAATATCCAACATATTTTTGTATAATTTAATTTCTTTACAAACTGCATGCATGAGTAGCTCCTAGATATTTAATCTCTTAATTACTCTACTGAAATTCACTATTAGTATAAATCAAATAATTTAACCCTTAACTAACACATACTTAGATTTAAAGTTCATTCAGAATAAACATCAGTTTAAAATATTTTAATGATTTTTGTTTTACTTGTTAGCAAACAATCAATATTACATATTGTTTACTGTATATTGTCAACAAATCGATGAATTCTGGAAGTATAGTGATACATCTCTCCATCCGCAACTCCCTTTCCCCAGATTTCCATTAATTGTAAATCTTACTATATCAATGCCAATTCTTTTGTAATTGGCAACAGGCTTTGTAGCCAAACCAAATTATAAAAAATGACAAGGGGCAGACTTGTTTCATGAGTGGGAAATAAAAGACCCTAGTAGTTTAACATACACAAATACATTTTGATAGAGATCATCAATATAAGGTAAGAATTCACTGGAAATCTGCACATTTCTAATACTTCAGTTATATCTAATTTAGTTTATGTTAAAGTACTTGCTGTTTTACCTTGCTTTGTACTGAAATACATTGTATGACAACTTGTAAGATTTGTAACTGTAGAGATTTTCTCCCCAGACCTCTGCTGAAAAAGGGCCTGTAAAGGTCCAGTCACACTTTCTCGGTCAACACATCCTACTAAACAAGCAAATAAGTGCATAAGACAGACCGCCTTACTGAAATGAGTGTTTTATCTAGATCCAGCCTAATTACAGATAGTTCTTTTTTGTTATTAGCATCAACTCCTTCCAACACTGTCTCTGTTAATAAATACTGCTACACAAATATCCTCTCTACCACTTTCGTTCTCAGCTTCCTCTTCCGCCTCCTCCCTACCAAAAGACCACATCTATACCTCACCACCTGTTCCCCTACCTCCAAACTCTCTACATATCTCTAAACTCAATCTTTAACTCACTCTTTCCACTCCTACAACTTTATCTCCCATCTCAGTATACCACTCTAACACTATGCCTCTCGACACTAATATCATATTCCTAACTATCTTCTTCCATCTCGACCTACTCCCCCACCTTACATCATACAACCCTCATACCTTTCAAACCAGTACACATGTGCACACAGACTCTTCCTAGCTATTCCACAATAAGCTCTACCTTATTTTCTCCAGACATAATTCTACAAGCTAAAGTAAAGATCCTCCATCTATACAAAGCCCACTACAATTATCCTAAAGTAGACAACCACCATAAAACTAAACAATACCCTATAAATCAAAGCACCCTTTCTAACTTAATATGTGGAGACATACACTCAAACCCAGGGCCACAGTCTAAACTTCATAACCAACCCAACTCCATAAAAACCTTAAACTTCACTACCATCAACCTACAAAGCATCATAAATGAAATTCCCCACTTCCATGCATGGTTACACCAAAACAAACCAGATTTCACTGCCATAACTGAGCACTGGCTTAAACCATTCATCAACGACACAGACTTCCTACCCCCCAACTACACATGCCTCAGGAATGACAGACAACATAGAAAATTTGGTGGTGTCGCCTTGATATACCCAAATATCTACACAATAGTCCCTTTCACTAACCCATTCCACAGTTCTCCCTCAGCAGAACTTTAGTAACCCTCCTAAAAGTAAATAACTATAAAACCCTCTGCATCATAGTGTTATACATCAAAACCTACAAACTAACATCAACCTATTCAACTACAATAACTAGGCCAAATACCAAAAAGAACCAAGGCTTGGTCTTAGATTGGATCCTTGTATCAGACCCAAATAAGATCTTCACGTTTGGAACATTACCAAACAGCATCAGTGACCACTTACCAGCCTTCACTATACATAAAACTTCCACAACTATTAGTAACCACCACGTAAAACAAACTAGAGACCTATCCCAATTCTCTCCAGAAACCCTAAATGAAATTTTACAGCATAGCAACTGGGCACCATTAAAAATTATTCCTCTTGATGATGCAGTTGAATTACTCAATTCAACATTTCACAAAATCTTAAATAAAGTAGCACCACCATGGCTAAAAAGAGTCAAGACTACTCATGCCACATGGCTCACCACAGCCAGAAAACAAATCATGTCCACTAGAGACAAAGCTTGGAAATCATGGCAAAAATATAAAAACCTAGCTGGCCTCACTCTATACAAACAACTACGTAATCAGGCCAAATGGCAGGTAACCAAAAACAAAAGGGAATACTTCCATAAACTACAGGACCAGCATAAGCTATACCCACAAAAATTCTGGGGGGCAATAAATTCCTTTATACACCCAGGCTTTAACACCAATCCTTGCCCATACCCTGATAAAAGCCCTGCTGATATATCCTCTCTCTTTAACTCTTATTTCATTGACACTATTGCCAAGCTGACCACCACTTTCCCTCCTTCTAACCCAAACTCATCAGACCAACATTCTACTCATCCTAAACCTCCCTACCACATTTTTTCTCTTTCCCATACCCACATGCACCATAAAGAAACTCCTTCTAAAACTTTGACCTTGCACCTGTGCTCTTGGCAACTTATCTGCTGAATTCCTAAAAATATCTGCATGCTCCATCGCTTACCCCATTAGTATACTCATCAACAGATCAATCCAAGAATCCAACATACCCAATATCTGGAAGAAAGTCTACATTCTTCCTCTGCACAAAGGTGGCAAAAATGCAGACATCTCCAACTTTCGGCATATAGCTATTCTCTATCCCATTTCAAAAGAATTAGAGAAATGTGTCCATACCAAACTTCTTAACCATTTAATTAATAACCAACTTCTCACTCCAACCCAACACGGCTTTAGACCAGGCCATAGCACCAACACAGCTCTCATCTCCTTTATGGATACAGTAAATCGGGCACATGATTCCAATCTAATCATCTCCACACTATTCCTTGACCTCTCAAAGCTTTCGATACCATATCACACTCCCTTTTACTCACTAAACTCAACAATCTAGGTATTGCACCCCAACCCTAAATTGGTTCTCTAACTACCTCTCTGGCAAATATCAATCAACTAAATGGCAGCAGTCCTGTTCCCCCTTCCTCATCATCTCCACAGGTATCCCCCAAGGCTCCATAGTAGGTCCCCTTCTATTCAATATATTAATAATTTCCATAACTCCCTTACACATGGCACTGTGATCCAATACGCGCATGATTCAGCAATCATCTGCACTGCTAAAACCCCTTCTGAGTTGCAACTACTAACACAAAATGCCTTCACATCCACTGAAAAATGGATGTCATACAATCACCTAGCACTCAACTCAAACAAGACTAAACTGATGCTATTCACTTCCAAAAAACAACCTCTCTAAATAGAAATAAATTCTCTATTCAACCCCAAAAAATACCACCATTGAAGTTCTCTAGTACTAAACTGCTAGGAGTCATTATTGATGAAACCCTAACATTTGATCTCCACATACTCAATAACATCAAAAAAAAAAAAAAAAAAGACATCGGAAACTGGGCACCCTTTACAGACATAGCTATTACCTCAATAACACGGTTAAAAAGACTCTAGCTTCAGTCTTTCTACTTCCATCCCTGCTATAACGTGCCCCCATACTCACTAATATCCACTCATCCCTTAAAACAAAGCTCAACTCATGTTACAAAGGTTGCCAGATTTGCAACCAATGCTAGATCCTCATCTCACCATTGTTCTTCACTACAACAACTAAATTGGCTAGAGCTACCACAATATCTCAACTACCTACACTTAACTACTGCACATAAATTGATATATAACCCTACAGCATGTCTCTCTCGCTCCTCCATACTATAATTGTACCAACCAAATAGACCTCTTACATCAGAAAATAAGACACTGCTTAAAGTAGACAAACCCCACCTCCCAGTTGGTGAAATGCTCTATTCCTTCATTGTTTCCACACTCTGGAATACCCACCCAAACACAATAACCTCCATCACCTACCCTCCACTCTTTAGAAAATCTTTTAAACAACACCTCTCCTCCTGCTGGTTATGCCCATGCCAAAAGTAACCCTCTCACTTTCTTCCCCTACTGGGCTTCTCCCACTTCACCCCTCCTCTATCCACTCAACTGGTCAATATGTAGGTACTCTGCATGTTCTAATATCACAGTTAAATCAATGCCCAACATTGTTTACTGCACTGCCTTCTAGCTACGTAGCTGTAACTATATGTCTGTATTTATATATATTTGCCTTCTAGCTATGTATGTAACTGTTAACTATCTTTATCTTTATTGTAATCTTCAACATGTTTAATGTCATGTGGAGCTTTTCTCCCTGGGCCTCCACTGCAAATGGGCTCACCTAGGCCCAGTGGACCTTCCCGGTAAACAAATGCAATAAATAAATAATAATTATTCTTTTGATGTTATCCTGTGTTTGTCTAATATAACAACAAGGTGGTCTTCCTCTGTTAATGTAGGCAGTATTTTAATCTGCTGGCAAGGATTGAACTAAAAATGTGGTAAACAATATTCATTAATGATATATATCTATAAGATCATAGAGATTGATCTTTATTATGTTTTAATAAAGGAGAATTGAATACTGCCACGATGGAAGCATGTTAAATGTAGTTTTCATTTCTGTGAATATTTTATGTAAAAGATAAAACATTACTGAAGTTATGTAATTCAGGGGTGATGCCATCGTTACCAGGAGATTTTTTTCTTTCAAACTTTTTATTTGCTCATTTATTTCTGTTATAGAACCTTTTTTGATGTATTTTCCTTATTTGCTCTAAAATCATTTTTTATACATTAAAAAAGGTATTGGTTACTTTTTCATTTAGTATGTCCATATTCTGTGTACTAATTTACTCATAGTGTTTTTAAAACAATTCAGAATTTCTTCTATTTCCATAGATTTCCCGTTACTACCAGGGGTAGATATACTGTTAATGTGACTAGCTCTTGGAATCATTTTGCATAAAAAACTAATTTATGTAAACCTTTGGGAGTTAAAAAAAAGTTTAAAATACATTCTTATTCTGTCTAAACTACTTTAAACCTTAAGCTCTAGGACCTACTGAAACTTGCATACATTTTTTTTTAATTTCTGATAATAGTTCTTTTCCTACTTTTTTGTATTTTCAGCTTTATTTTGAACATCTTTCCTTGCAATTCCAATAAGCCTTTATTCCACTGTTTTATCTTGTAATTCCAAGTAGAGATTTTGCCACATAAATAGGCTTTCATAGAGTTCCATAGGATCACAACAGACACTTTGCTGTTGTTACTGAAGTCCAGGAACGGTTGAATTTTTGTTAGAAACCACTCTTTAAATTTGTTTTAACTTTTGTTATATAAGCCCAGCAGTTAATTAAATGAAGCCAATTTTATTGAATTTATCATTATTGCATAAATAATTTTGGTACTTGCGTATTATAGCAACCACATTTCAAGTACGTGTTCACAGTCCATTTTCATTTTTCTGGGGCAAATACATTCAAATGTAGTTTACAAAACATTTCAAAACAAATGTTAAAAAGACAGCGGTGAAAACGTATTTAGTTGAAAAGTTTCTTCAACGGATGTCCAGGGGGCATTTCCATGGGGACCCACAGCCCGAAGGGTGAGGCTTGTGCCCAGTCGTACATACGACAGAAAAGGTGAAGGGCAAAACTAACACCGTTTTATAAAACTCTGCCAATGTTGTAAGATAATGGAACATGAATTTCTGGAATACAAACACCTGCACATCCAAACAGGTCATCAAAATGTGCTTTGTTTTGGCATGCATTGTCTGAACAGCAATGATTACATGCAAATTCCTGGATACATAGAATGTCTGTCAGGCGGTCCGTACTTTAGTTGTAAGCAATTTCTCACATTGCGGTGGCTTGGATCCAGGAGATTCAGGTATATAGGTGCAGTTAAAACAAAAGGATGATTTCTAAAGGTGACAGTAGTTCACTTAGAAAATGGACAGAACAACGTATTTTGTTTTGGGATGCATTCTGTAAACAGCAATAAGTAAATGCAAAATCACAGCCACTTTAAAACGTATGACAAGTGCTGCCTGGTTCATTTTTGTGAAGAAAACAAGTAATTCCTCACATTTACATGTCAACTTGTTTTCAAAGACTTGGCAACCTATATATGACACATTCTGTAGGGAGAAGGGCTTGGAAATGAGCCGCTTCTCCTGTTCGGAATGAGGTTGCGATAATACACAAGTACCATAATTTCATTCTACAATCATTTGAAATATATGCTCAATCAGTTATTGGCTTGCATTCCAAATATGTAAGAGTAGTAAGTGTAAAACAAAGAATTTTATTCAGAAAAGTTATTAACATCTACAATATTAAGAAAATCAGTACAGTTTACTATACTATTCTATACACGGTCTACTTGAATAGTAGGATTAGGATTAGTAGTACTTATATTTGCATTCTGTACACATTGTATATAGGATTGTTTTTATTGTTACAGAATGTAGCGAAATGAATGTACTATAGCTTTTAGAAGCTGAAGTGATTTTGGTGCCAATGTAGCATATTTAAATGTTTTAGATCAGTTAGATGATAGTTCTGATGAAGCCCACTGGTTGTGGGTGAAAGCGCTTAACTCTTTTTGCAATAAACCTGTTTTATATTCAGTGGAATCAGATTTAAATATTTTCTGGTTGTTGGACAAACTATTGATGTGAGTAGACAGCGTATACTTGGCGTTCCAGTGTCGCTGACTTTTCGTACATTGTGTTGCTTTGAACGCTTGATTCTTTGGTGGACTGATGGATACTACTCACAACTCTTATAGGTTCATAGGTTCATACTAGGCTATCTGCCCTAAGGCATTTATAAGCCTAGCCCAAATTTTTGTGGCTTACGCCACCCCTTATATGAAAAAATACTGTGCCCATTAGTTTGTTGTACCTCTGTCCAGCAGTGACACAGAGATGATTCCCGGGATAAACCTACGATCTCCCATCCACAGGTCAAGATTTCTCTTGAACAGAGCCAGCGAGGTGCTCTGCCTCACATGGATCGGGATTTTATTCCACAGCATAGGGAGTCTCTGAGTGATAAATCTATCCCTCCAGCACGTCCTATTTATATCCGTGCTAAGGTTTAAGTCGCTGCCTCCCCTTTACAGAGTAATGAACTTTCTGAGCTCCGAGCAGAAGTTACATCCCTGAGAGGTGAGGTTTCAAGGCTTCTCAGTTTGTTCAACAACAGTGCCATTTTTAAAGGAGAGATGTTTGATGGTGTACCGGCTAATTCTGTAGCTGGTCACAACTCCTCCTTGGGAGAGGATATGGACAAATCTCGACTGGGACATGGATTAAATAAGGGAACATCATCTAAAACTAGTAAGACATTGACTACCTCGTCTCCGGAGATTACTAATGGACAGATTCTCAGGTCTAAATACAACGGGGGTATTGATTTACCAATATTTGTGGATCGTTTAGAGCACAACAAAACAGCTGTTACAGATTTTACTTTCGATTTTTCTTTTGGCAATCTCACAGAAGAAGCCAAGAGAACTGGTACGAGGCCTAAACAAAGTCAACCAGTACGGACTTATGCACAAGCTCAGGCTTGTGGTCATAGAGACAAAGGTACTCTGCCTATTACCTCTTGTAATGCATTAAACAAGGAATTAGATATGCACGAAAGTAAAAAAGAAACTGCTCTTAAAGACTTTTTTGACAAGCAATGTGTGTTTGATAATTCGAGTGAAGCACATGTTAAGGACAAGGACAATTATAATTTTATGAAGGTCAAAGGAACCTTAAAAGACATGATGTATCGGTTAGGTAAAAAATTGAATGCAATAAATGCTGTAAAGCTAGACAATGCATATTTATTACATTGCATGACTTTGAAAGTGGTGCCTATGGGTTTACGGTTTCACAAAACACCTATGGGTATAGAATTAACTAAGGAAGTGAAACATGATTTCAATTCATTATTTGATTCATTTGGAATGGAATTTATGAAATTTTTGATCAAATATAATGATATGAAGTTGTGTAAAATTATAAATGAAGTAGAAAAAAATGAACAAAATTATTTTACAGGATTTGACATTTGAATATTGGGAAAAGCTATATTTTAAGCAATTTGAGCTTGCGGAATCTAGAGCTAAAAAAGCTTTTGATAGAAAAAGCAAGAAATTAGATAGGGACATTGAACAATACAAAAGAGGTGAAACATATAATTGGGGGGGGGGGACAGTGGAAAACATACTGACAACCAATATATTAATGAACATTTGTATCACACACCACCCCCAGATAATGGAAATTTTTATCAGGTACACAAGAATGGGAATTTTCATCAGGAATACAAGACTGGAAATTACACCGAGTGGACAAAAGGGGAAAAGTGGAAAAAGAAGAAGTACTAAACATCAAAAAGGTGGTAAAGGAAGTATTAGAGTGTAAAATATATACAGTTATATCCAGTGGAGAAGGGGATGGTACAATAACACAGGAATGTATCATTCACCAATATAACAACTTCAACATTTTTAATTACTCTGAAATAGAACTAAATGTAGCACACTTTAGTTTACTTTCAAAAGGCATGAAGTTTATACCCACTACCCGGTTTCATATTGTAGACTGTGTAAGCGAATTTAAACAATACATTAGGAAGCTAAATTTAGCACTCATGTTTAATGACAAAAAGGACAACACAGCCACAAAGCAGGGTATACTTAAGAAGAAGAGCTGTTTTATGCCTGTAATGAACCCCAATGTCCAGATGTATGATAAAATGGTTACTAGGGAGTTTTATCAGTTCAACAAAAGGAATAATGGAAAAAAGTTAAATCAAATTTAACAGTGCAAGAAGTCAAGGTTCTGGAAGAATTAAGAACCAATAAAAATATAAGAGTAATGAAGCCCGACAAGGGTGGCGGCATTGTGATCTATGATTCTTTGGAATACAGTTCTACAATACATGACTTATTGCACAAATCAGGTAATTATGTTGTAACCTCTACGAACGAAGCCAACATTGTTTATAGAAGAATTGATATGTATTTAGAAGAATTTTTGTTGGACTATAGAATAACTGAGGATTTATATAACTTTTTAAGTGTGGAATACCCCTATATGGCAACTATTGTGGGTATACCTAAAGTCCACAAAAATGTATCTAATCCACCGTTTAGACCAATTATTTCAGGAAATAAATCAAAGACATTTCCTATAGGTGTAGCGATAGACTCTATGCTCAAATCAATATATGTAGAGATCAAACATTTAGTGAAAGATTCATGGGAAATTTTAAAAAATTTCCCTATTAATCTGGAGAATAATGATTTGTTATTTATCTCTATAGATGTAACAGATCTTTTTACGTGCATACCTTCGATACAGGGGATGGAGGCTTTTTCTAATAGCATTCAGAAATATAGTAATCTTGGATAGGATAGAATTAGTTTAATTATTGAAATGATGACCATAGTATTGAAAAACAACTTCATTTACTATGAAGGGGAAATATTTAGGCAAACCCAAAGAGTTGCTATGGGGACAGCATGTGCCCCCATTTATGCAAATCTTGTAATGTTGGATTGGGAAGAAGGTACCATCTTCAATAGTGAATACATGGATAATATAAAGTATTATTCCCGTTTTCTAGATGACATTTACATTTTATGGCAAGGAGACCAGAAATCTTTCAATATTTTTTTAGAATATATCAATAAGAGCAGTGATTATCTGAAATCTACTTCTGAAATTAACAACAAAGGAGTGGCATATTTAGACACACTTATTACTATTGATGGAATGAGTTTTAAAGTCTAAAATACACAGGAATGCAACTTTTTCAAACTCCTATTTGGATTATAACAGCAATCACCCCAGAAAACTAAAATATAACATTTATAAAGGGCAGTGCATTAGAGCCCTCAGAATGACTTCTAACTACGGTGATATGTTAGAAGAAATTAATTACATCTTTAAACTATTCAAAGAAAGAGGGTATGATATAGATATGATGCAAGATGTCAATAAATATGTTATTAGTGAATGGGGGAGGAAATATACACCATTATTAGTTATGAACACGAAACAGAATAATGACGTAGTTGGTAACATTATAAGTAGTAGAAGTAAGAGCAATAGTACACACAATAGAGCATGCATTATTGAATTTGGGCCTTATAGCAATCAGGTGAAGGAGATTATGACCCGGAATTGGCATATTTTATTGACAGATCAAGAGAAAACTGATATTTTAGGGTCCAGTCCAACTTTTGTATATAAAATGGGAAGTAATTTAAAAAAATTATTAGAAAATGGTATGGAAACAAGAAAGAATAGGGACTTTGCACACACTTCGAAATGTGGTGCTTGTCATCAATGCTTTGCCATAAATGAAGAGAAGAGATTAATTTTGGAAAATTTTAACAGAACAAAAATTACTTTTAAGTATGGTAATTGCAATACCAGCATGTTAATATATTTCGCAAAATGTATGATATGTCCCTCATACTATATAGGAAAGACTGAGAGGAAGTTTAAAAAAAGAATGTATTCTCATCTTTATAGTATTAGAATGAAAGATACTAAAAATGCTTTATATAAACATATAAACAGTCGGGGTGAAGACTATCATTTTAAATTTGCCATTTTAGAAAGTTTGTCTGTTAACCCAAGAGGTGGCAACATTAAAAACATTTTAGCATATAGGGAACTGTGGTGGCAGTTATTAACAGATGCTACAACACCACCAGGTTTAAACGGATACACATCCGTAAAACCTATATTAGAATTAAGGAAGTGAAAAAATTATTTTATCATTTTTACATTAAATATACGTTCAAGAAATTATTTAGGTTTAATAGTAGGATTAGGATTAGTAGTACTTATATTTGCATTCTGTACACATTGTATATATGACTGTTTATTGTTACAGAATGTAGCGAAATGAATGTACTATAGCTTTTAGAAGCTGAAGTGATTTTGGCGCCAATGTAGCATATTTAAATGTTTTAGATCAGTTAGATGATAGTTCTGATGAAGCCCACTGGTTGTGGGTGAAAGTGCTTAACTCTTTTTGCAATAAACCTGTTTTATATTCAGTGGAATCGGATTTAAATATTTTCTGGTTGTTGGACAAATTATTGGTGTGAGTAGACAGCGTATACTTGGCGTTCCAGTTTCGCTGACTTTTTGTACATTAATTCCAGAAAGATAAAATTCTTTTGAAATTCAACAGCAATACTCCATGGAATCCTAATGCATCTTCATCCTTGTAACAGACACCAGAAAATGCCCAAGCACACATACATTTTCCCCAGTATTACAACTAAGTAAACAGAGGTGATTTAACACAAAACATTTTCTGAACGGAGCTTACTTCCAACAAATACTGAGCAACAACAGTCAGTTCCAGAGTGCAATGTCTTACTTCTGCATAACCACAAGACTAAAGTTTTGTGGAAACAATTAACCTACTTACCAGAAACATGCAATTTAGTCACAGTAGAGAGTCATGTATAGTTAACATGCACTATGAGCACTATTACTTATGGTATAAGCCAGCCAAACAAGCATAAGGAAAGACTTGTTAAAATAACAAATCTGAAGACGAGCTCCATATATCCTGTTAAATCTCACTGATTTTAACTGACCATAAAAAAACAACATCTGGAGGGTCACATAAAAAATGAAATTCATCAGTTCCAATTAGTTTATTTTCCTAAAATACAAAGCACATGTGATATCACTGCAAAGAATAAGGAAAACGGCTGACGTAGACAAAGGGTGACAGCCCAGAGCAAAAAGGAAACATGCAGAAATGAAAAATGAAAGAAATAGTGTCCACATATTTAAATGGACAGTTTTGCCTAAATCTACATCCTAGCATGAATGAAGTTCAGCAATCAATCAACCTTTGTTTTAAGTGCTTAAACCAAAAGTACTTTCCAAAACTTCTTATCCAACAACAATCAAATTAATAATGGACTTAGTGCAATAATATACATGCAAAATGGTTTCTGAATATGTACTCGCTAATATTAAGACACTGAAGTGGGCTGGACCATATTTTCTCCCCTAGGATGGGTGAGCTAGCATTATCCAATCAGTTCTGCCACCCCCCCCCAACTGTTCCAGCACACAGGTTGTTAGTGCACACAGGTCATTACTGGATTCCTCATCTGTTTCACAGTCAAGGCTTTAACCATCTGTGGCACAGAGCCAATCAGGTTCATGATTTTGAGAATCAATTCCACATTTTAAAATGAGTTTCAGTTTCTGTTTTAATTTAGGGCTAGCCACCTGGTGTGTGAACATTGGTTCTCGGTGGCTGTCACTGTTGAAGCAACACTCAAAGCCAACATGCAAAAATGGGAAAAAGGGTTTGTGGATGGATGGATGGACACTGTCTTAACACTAAAGGAACTTTACACACAACACTCCTTTACACCAATCTTTGATTATAATTCTGATTTTTTTTTGTTCAGGTACTTCCACCCTCCAATGCTTACCTACCATAAAGTCCTTCCCTGTCAGGTTCAATCTATTCATTCCCCAAATACAAAAGGCTTACCAAGTGCTGTAAGGGGGGGGGGGATCACCAATGGAAACCACTATGCAGGCAGCCATCAGGTACCATTTGTAGACCACCACCTTCCACTGTTGCCCAGACCATTAAATGCACCCTTTACCGTATGCCACCAGCTTTACAATCTGCCAGCCCAGAGCTGCACAGGGAAATAGACAGCATCACCAATTCCTCCTTTATCACTAGCCCACAGAATGGTTCACCCTCTCCCAGCCACAAGTCCACCCATGCTTCTGTAGTGGAGTCTTTGTCCAAGTGGATAACTTGAGCTTTCCTCTGCCTTAACACCAAACCCTAGTGGTGATTTGTTGTCCATCACTGCAGGGACTACCAATGCCCTTCTGTACACACATGCTCACTCCTTCACATGCAAGGACAAGGACTATGGTCACTGACTTGGGAAGCAGAAGATTACAACCTCCTCCATACCTGTTCTCAGCGCTGTGGGTCTCTGCCCTACTACTAGAGCAACAGACCATGCCTACCCTCTGCATGGATAAGCCACAGCCAGTTTTCTATCTTCCTCCACCCAACTCTTGCAGCATCAAAACCATTACTTGAACTCAGGTTATCTGGAGTTCAGACATAGCTTTATCCATCTCGTCACAAAGCAACGCTCAACACAATTTTAATAATTCATGAGAATTTACTTACAAAGTCAGAGTTTTGTAAATTTATTTAGAAATGTATAATAGTATATACGCACACATATATAAACTACATAAACATAAATATGAATGATGAATTCTTACAGAATAGCTTGGTCAATTTGATTGTTAATGTGTGTATATAAGACTAGACAATACAATTTAAACACCTATACATGTGTGTAGCTCATTCACAGAAAGCAGTTAAGTAACTTCACAAAAATACTACAATAATTGTATATAAAATTATTTCAATATCACTTGTGTATGAATTATAACGTGCTTTGCGCTTATGCATGAAGCATATTCAACTCTCAGAAAACAAAACGTTTAATACACCTGTGCATGAAATAGCATGAAAGGGGGTTGGGAGGGTGGCCTAATGGTTAAGGTGTTTGCCTTACAAACACAAGGTGCAGGGTTTGAGTCTCGCAAGGGATAACTGGCTAGGCTTAAAATGGCTTGCAAGGGCACTTAGCTTAGTACTAATCTATGAACCTATGAGCAAAATAAGCCAAGACATGAAATTATCCCCAAAACTTAAAAATAGTTCAGTACCTTTTAAAAGTAGTTTACACCTGTAACCACACTCATTCAGCTTGCAAAAAAATAAATAAAAAACACATTTACATACAATTATAAATAGTTAAGCTCGTACAAAATATAATGCAGTTAACACTTGTATACAAAATAGCTCAGTAACACCTCTGCATGTGCCTATAAATAACTTAACAAATCTGAATAAGCTTGCACCACCCATATTCACATAAGCAAATTTTAGAATGATAAGAAGTTGTTGTGTCTTTCGGCTTTTCCCGGTTAGGGGTCGCCACAGCGGAACTCCAGTCCGCTAATATTTGGCAGTAGATTTTTACATGCCGAGTTGCCGGCCCTGATGCACAACCTTCAACGAAGGTACGCCCATTCACGCATGTCTCCACACAGAAGACGCTCTAGCTGAAAATCGAACAGGACAATGTCTTACTGTGAGGCGACAACACTACCGCAGCACCACCACTGCAGTCAGAATGATAAGTATTTTACTTCATTCTCTGCTGTCCTTATTTCAAAGAATGTTCAAAAGACTTCAGTATAAAATACTCAAACACTTCAGTTATTTTTTCTTGGATTTGAACTGGGAGCTTTCTTTACTGACGACTGAAAAACCCCACATTCCAAAGCAAAAAAAAAATTCACACCAACTGAGAAAACAAACATAATACCCAGTATTTGTTTTGTATTTTCTGCTTATGGTTCACTTATCTATTGCAGTAATACTTGTATGGAAGGAAGCGCTGAAAAACCCTCCTTCACATTCACCAGCAGTTCGGTAATACCGTCCACAATATTTGCTCATCTCCCACAAAAAACTAGTTCAATAATCCAAATATATGAGACAAAGCCCAGTTTTATTTCTTACTTTAAATATGCCTACCCTACAAGTAAAAATACTACTAACCACTTTCTCTATGGGTCAATACTACTCTGTAGAAAACTTGACAGTCCCCAAAAACCACAAATGTGAAGTACCAATTACTCAACTCTTTGTTAATGGCATCGAGACCACAGTTCAAATCACATTTGCTTAAAGCTCAACCAATCAGTATTTCAAGTGAGTCCATATGTGTTTACCATGTTCTGCATTACAGATATGTTCAACACTCTGGATGTGTGGCAGATGCCACTGAGACAATCCATAATTCAATGCAACTGATTTGACATTTATTTATGTGTACATGACTCTGTACTGCAGTGAACCTGACATCTAAAGACCTGAATAAATTAACACAAGACTATTTGTATCCATTCAGTCACTTGATCACTAACCGAGTGACTGGACTGAACTAAATGGATGATTTTCAATGAGGTCACTAGCACAAGGTACACAATTAATGTCCCAGTCAAACAGTGATGATATCAAAGTAAAGCATCATTAAGACAATAAACAGAATTAAGAGGCTAACTTGCATATATTTATATCCATACTGTGTCCACAACTAACATTAACAAAGTAATATACCTGCAGTATTGGACACTTTATAGCTCAGGAATAAACAGACACCAGCATCAGACAATGTGTCAAATAGGTTTTGGGTATATAAAACATTCCTAAAGAAGAAAGACTGTAAAATTATTAAAATAACTGCAGACATAAAGGGATAAGGTCTAGTCAAGGATTTAGAAATATGCCCTCTGTGTTGAAATACATGGCATGCTATTCCATGTGACACAAGGTACACTCTGAGATGACAGTTTCACAGATCAATGACCTCAGATAGTACCAAATACAAACACATTCTAAGACTATCAGCAAAAACAGAGCCCAAAAAGCAGCAATATAGCAGAAACAAATATAAAATCCCTTGTGAACAAGGAGCAAAAGATCCAGGCTGAGAATGTATTCCAAAATAACAGCAAGAAATCCACGAATAAATGTTCAGGTACCAGTT
The DNA here is from genome assembly GCF_019279795.1 of Protopterus annectens. NCBI lineage: Eukaryota > Metazoa > Chordata > Ceratodontiformes > Protopteridae > Protopterus > Protopterus annectens. The sequence goes on from NC_056747.1 coordinate 573,622,559, forward strand.
TATTAACAGAGGACACAAGCGCTTTCACAGTTGCTTCTTCAGGTGTAACTCCTGCCATAAAAGCACACACCTTATATACTCTTCCTAATTAGTCTAAATGAGCAATTAACATACTAAAACATTTAAAAAGATAGTACACATAGAAATAATACCTAGTTGAAATGCATTTATATTACAAGATACACATACTAAAACATGTTAAAAGATAGTGCACATAAAAACATAAATAAATATTATCTAATTGAAATGCATTTATAATAGTGGACAGTGAAATTATGTATATATATATATATATATATATATATATATATATATATATATTCATATAAAAATTATGTTTATTCATTTAAAATATATTTATTTAAAAATATATATTTATTTATTTAAAAATATATGTATATATATATATATATATAAATATTTAACAAGACAAAAATATATATTAATGAATGTATTTAAATTTAAAAATTTTGAACGTTAGAAATGTTAAAAATGAATCATGATGAATTGTTTCAGTACTTCTTAGTTTGTAAACCTGTAATACCTATTATACAAGGCCTCCCTAAGTTACACAAGGATAATGTTAGACCACCCATGAGGCCTATAGTGTCAGGCAGGGGATGGTCTACTGAAGCTATTTCTATTTATGTAGAGAAGAGACTGAGACCTGTATTAGATTCCATGTGTCATGTTTTAAAAGATACTGAGCACTTTTTACACGATTTATATGAGTTTACTAATGATGGGTATGTAGAAGGTGAGGTTATTTTGGTTACTTTAGATGCTGTTTCTCTTTTTACTGTCATACCAAATGACACTGGTATAGATTTTATGAAGAAGTTATTATTGAAAGTAGGTAAGCTTAATGTTAGTGAGATTGTAGTTATACAGAAACTGATAGCATTAGTGCTTTATAATAATATATTTATTTTTAATGACCAGATTTATTGGCAAAGAAACGGGGTTGCCATGGGCAGCTCTTGCTCAAATAGTTATGCTAATGCAGTCATGGCAACCTGGGAGATTGATAATATATTTAATAGTATATATGCACCTTATATACCTTTTTTCAGAAGATTTGTTGATGATTGTTTTTTCTTGTGGAAAGGTAACCTTGATGGGTTGAAACTTTTTGTAGAATATTTAAACAATAGCACAGATTTTCTGAAATTTACTTTTAATTATTCTTATACAGGAATCAGTTTTCTAGATGTATATATAGATATAGATGCAACAGGAAAAGTAAGCACTAAGATGTACAGGAAGGAATCTAGGGTGAATAATTTGCTTGATCGACAAAGCATGCATCCTGATTTTGTTTTTGACAACGTAGCCCGCAATCAATTTTTTAGGGCATCCAGGCTAAGTGTTGATCCAGTTGAGTATGATCACATGATGCTTAATACCAGTAATGAGTTGAAACAACGTGGTTACCATATTAATTGCATTAGTAAGAATGAGAAGATGGTGAGACAAATGAGATCTAGCAAAGCAAAACCATACTTTTCATGTAATACTTCCAGGCATATTACAAACAATGAACCAAAACTTAATGTCTGTATTACTTATGCTAGGAATGTCAAGCAATATACTGATGTTATTAATAAGTATTGGCCAATTTTAACCACCGAACCCACAATATCCTCTCTTATTAGTACCACACCACAGTATACTTTTAAAAATAAGAAGAATTTGTATAGGAGGCTATGTTGTGTGAAAAATGAAAAACCACCTATGATGTTTAAAGGAACATAACCTTGTGGTCATTGTCCACAGTGCTCCTCTATAGATATGAGTCTATTATTTCATCACCCTGATACTAGAAAAAGCACTGATTTTAGGGTAGGTGCTACATGTGATAGTTCACATGTGGTTTATTTAGCAGAATGTCAGTTATGCCACTGTTTTTATATAGGCAAAACTGATAGAACCCTTAGAAAAAGAATCAGGGAGCATCTGTATCATGTTAGGAAGAAGTCAAAGACTAATGCTCTAGCTAAACATATTAGTGCCATGGGAGATGACCATGTATTTAAGTTTAGAGTTTTATCTCTTATATATGAGAATGGTAGGGGTGGTGATGTAAGAGCTATAACTGAGGATACGGAAGCAAAATGGATTGTGAGGCTCAGATCTAGTTTTTGACATGGTCTTAACGAGTGCATTCCTATTAAGCCTGTGCTTCATAATAGACCATTGAATAGATGAATCTCGATTCATTTTTAACATTTCTAACATGTTCAAAAATTTTAAATTTAAATACATTCATTAATATATATTTTTGTCTTGTTAAATATTTATAGATATATATATATATATATATATATATATATATATATATACACATATATTTTTAAATAAATAAATATATATTTTTAAATAAATATATTTTAAATGAATAAACATAATTTTTATATGAATATATATATATATATATATATATATATATATATATATATATATATATATACACACACACACATAATTTCACTGTCCACTATTATAAATGCATTTCAATTAGATAATATTTATGTTTTTATGTGCACTATCTTTTAAAATGTTTTAGTATGTGTATCTTGTAATATAAATGCATTTCAACTAGGTATTATTTCTATGTGTACTATCTTTTTAAATGTTTTAGTATGTGAATTGATCATTTAGACTAATTAGGAAGAGTATAGAAGGTGTGTGCTTTTATGGCAGGAGTTACACCTGAAGAAGCAACTGTGAAAGCGCTTGTGTCCTCTGTTAATAAACTGGTACCTGAACATTTATTCGTGGATTTCTTGCTGTTATTTTGGAATACATTCTCAGCCTGGATCTTTTGCTCCTTGTTCACAAGGGATTTTATATTTGTTTCTGCTACATTCTAAGACTACTTAGGTCTAGTATGACAAAAACATCCCTTTTAATATTAACAATTGTAGTATTAAAAAAAAAAATCAATAATACACTTTCCAAACACGTTGCGTAACATATCACAAGGCAATTTGTGCAAGCCAGCAGGCAGATACACTGATCCTAATATTCAGATTAAGCAAGTGTTCAAAAGACTTTTGAAATCCAGATGCAAGCATAAATAGGCATACTCGTTTTAAAACTTTTATGTACTCATGCAAAGATTCAATTCAAAAAGTGGAAGCAGTTCAGGAAACTAACATGTTTTCAATCAGCTAAAAGGCCAGCATGACAATTTTTTCTGGTTTAATAAGTTGCACATTAAAAGTGCCAAGAGCTAATAAAATGTTTTTATAAAAAGAGATATAGCAAGAAACTTGTGAAGGTGAACTACATTTCCTTTTCTTGCATGAATTAGTCCGGTTATAGATTCTGAAATTGTTTTCCTCATTAAATATGAATGGAAAAGATCGGTCTGTGAGTGTACAAGTACTGCAGCTAACCTCTTCACAATGTTCTTTCTCCTACAACTGCTCCATTCCTCTCTCATCTGTCACAGACATCCTCAGATTCCTCCACTGACCTGTATTCTACCAACGTCTCCAGAAACATGTTCCAAAGCCTAACCTTAATCTCTGCTAAACAGCGTTATCTTAAAGTCAGTCTTGAATTAGTCCCAATCTTCCCACCACATGGTTGATTCTCCCACCCTGTGATTCTTCGTAACTCCACCCCACCCATGCATCCCCCCAGAATGCGATATGGTCATACCATTACCTCCCTTTTATAGTGCATATACACAAAACCATTTCAGCTTATCCCAATTCACTGGTCATTCTGTCCTCTTCATCATTTGGTATCCACTGCATCATTTCTACCATGTTAATCTTCCTTTCTCTCTATAGCTGTCAGAAACAGATGCAGTTCTCTAGATTCTTCAGAGTTCACCAGGAATACAATTTGTTGACAAGGTACCAGTTGTGATTTATTTTCGTTTATGGTGTACCCCAGACAAGTTAGAACCCTTTTTACAAATGCCAGATGATTCAAAAATATGCCCTGGCTTTCTGCCTGAATTAGACAATCGTCCAGGTATGGGTATATTTGAATACTTCTTTGCCTGCAAAATACAATAACTGGAGCCAGGCGCTTTGTGAATACCCTGCGCGCAGTAGACAAGCCAAAGGGCAGTGCAGAGAACTAATAATGTGTGTAGCCTGCTTTGAAGCTTAGGTATCTTCTGCAAGATTCCCTGATTGTGATGTGCAGGTATGCTTCTTTTAACTCTAGCGTTGCCAACCAGGCGTCTTTGCCTAGCATAGGAAGTAATTGGTGAAGAGTCAGCATCTTGAATTTTGGAATCTCCAGAAAGGCGTTTAGAGTAGACAGGTCCAGGACTGGATGCCATGATTTGTCTTTTCTGGGTACCAGGAAAAATCTGGAGTAGAAACCTTGTCCCTTTTCCTCTTCTAGTACCAGTTAAATAACCCCCATGCTTAAGAGAGAAAGTACTTGTTTTTGAGCCTCTGCCCACTGATTTGGGGGAAGGTCTGGCCATCCATTTGGTGTTGGCAACGTGTGGAAATGAAATCTGTATCCCTGGGACACTATATTTAAAACCCATTTGTCCTGGGTTATGAGTTTCCAGTTCTTTGCATGAAGAGCAATCTTTCTCCCCAAGGGGCGGACAGAAGATAAGTGCTTGGAAATTTTAAAAGAAAGTCATTTTGACTGTTTACCATAGGGGGGTGTCTTGTTATTCCCAGATTTGGAAGTGGAGGCCTCCCACTGCTTAGTTCTGGAGAGTCCCCTGGGACTGAAACCTGGGGTTTTTGCTGCGTCTGGGTTTGGCTTGAGAAGACCTGGAAGGGGCTGTAAAGGACCAGTTCTTAGTAGGCCAGTGCCTACTAAATCTAGGAGGTTGTACTTGTAAAAAAATATTAACAGTTTGCATAGACTTGGCTTTAGAACTGGCTTAGAAGAAGCGTCATCAGCAGTTTTGGACCTTGACGGCCTGTCTCTGTCTTTATCTTTGCATTTTTTTCGGGATCCTGGTAGTCGGATGGCTAACCAACGACATTTCTGGATAATTAAACAGATAACCTAAATATTTAGAAGCAAAAATATACAGACGACCGATAGTGCACTGATTAAATAAAGCACAAAACTGACAGCAAGGTACGTTGTGGTCAGGGCCTAGGTAAGGAATACAGTATGAATGAAAATCTTTATGAGGTATTTGCTTTCCACAAGTAATGCAATTATTAACTTTTACTGACATCAGTAAGGAGCAAGAAAAAGTTTCTCCAATGGGGTACTTAGCTTTAAGTTGAAGACTTTAGTTCTGAAACTCGAAAATTTCAGGAGTCGGCCGACCGGCACTTGTGAACTGCTTCTGCTTAGGGCACCGCACGGCAAGAAAGACTGATGTAATGGTGTCGGCTGCATGTTTTATACCCCTGACGACATAGAAGGGACAGCAACCGACGCAGGACCCAAGACTTTGTTAATCAGGCCGACTGAGGGCAACCTGCAAGCAGATTACCCAAATGTAATGACTGCAACAGTAAAACATGATAAACATCACTGCAGAGCAAAATCAGGTTTACTATACCCATGACCTTTCATAATGCACAAAAGGATACAGCTAGATCTTGTCCATGCAACACAAGTCTTCTTAAAGGTGATTACTATTCCCAGATTCCGTCTCTCACAAAAGCAATCTGTTCAAACATTTTCACTGGACCTGTTAAGTGGAATAACTTTATACTAGTCTGCATTTTACCCCAGCTATACACTTATCCAGTATTAGTACATATACACAGAACTGACAGTATGGTGCACATGCATGGATGAGCTGGGGAGTGTTAACCAACATGCTGATAGGCAGTTTGCATAAAAGTAAAGAATCAGTATCTTTGTACACTTCTAACCAACAAACCTGCAGTATTTTGCTGTACATGTACAAAACTAATAGAACTAGGCACTATAAACAGTTGTAGTTTTATTTATTTAACATTTATGTGGACTGGTCCTTTTTTAGTCATGCAAGCAACTACATTGATCACATTCATCTACACAATGGTAGTCAACAGCAGTAGTAAAATGTGGAGTAAAGGTGACATGAGAGAAAGTCCAGATGATCAATAATTCAGAGTCTGAAACATTAGGTAAAGTTTCTCGACAGCAGAAATAAGTAACAATAGGCAGAATAAGAGCTACATATAAGAGTACTGCTATTATAGTAAATCATAAGGTTAATACAGAGAAGTAGTTGCAACTAAAACAACTTCAGTATAGGTTAATGAGTTTAAGCCGCAATTCTGCATATTTTGTTCTTATATTAATCAATATGTGATCCCTTGTTGCATTAATAGAACTAGAGTAGCAGAAGTTAAGATAGTGTCGGACATCAACTAAGGCAGTGTACAGCACCTCACACACAACTCCAGAACATAAAGTATCAAAGCAATAATGTTTTTGTTGACATATTTCTGTTCTCCAGTGGTTTCTAGATTAACAAGTTTATGAATAAGACTTATTTTCAGGATTTGTAAAAACATGCTTGATTAATAATCACCACATTTATAACTAGCAATTAAATGGTTGTCAAACTAAAGATACAAAGAATTAGGATTAGCTCTCAGATCATAATGAAGCTGTCGTATGTTTAAGTGGATGTCAATAAAATTATCCTTGAGAGTTGACCAAGCAAAGTTTGAGAGCTGAAAAAGAAGTTGTGTCTTACCATAATGTTCCATCTGTGTTGCAGATCTTTGTTCATTCATTACCATTAGGACCTCGGTTCCGTCCTCGGTACTGATACGGCCGTTTCCAAGCTCGCGCCAGCCAAAAACTCTCAGCTAAGACCTACCCATAATGCCCCTCTCCTAGTTACTTCAGATACAGTTTGCCCGCCCTTAGATAATAGATGTAGTAATAGAAAAAAAATAGGAGGAGGCTTTGTCTGATCAAATACCCTAACCAGGAATTCCTAAAGTCCACTAGGAGTCCAGGCAGGGGGGAGGAGTGCGGGAAGTAATGAATGAACAAAGATCTACAAAACAGATGGAATGTTATGGTAAGACATAACTTCTTTATCTGATGTTGTAAATCTTTGTTCATTCATTACAAATAGGACAGAGTCCACAGTTATTCAAGTCCTGGGTGGCTCTAAGGAAGGTTATTCCTGAGCACCATAGAACCAAATGATGCTCATCCCCTGGAGGCCAAATCCAATTTGTAATGAGATATAAAGGTATGAGGTCTTGCCCAAGTGGCTGCTGCGCAGATATCATCCATAGAAGCCCTGGAATGACATGCTATAGAAGTAGCCATAGATCTGGTAGAATGAGCCTTTATTCTGGAAGGTAAGGATAGCTTATTCTGTTGGTAGATAAAGGTAATGATGTTTCTAAGCCAGGAGGATAAAGTCACTTTGGAAACAGGTTTACCCAATCTGGATCCTGCAAAGGCCACAAGCAATTTATCTGTTTTCCTGAAAGATTTAGTCCTGTCCAAATAACAACGAAGCTGCCGATGAACATCAAGAGTGTGCAAAAGGTATTCCCCTCTGTTAGAATGATGAGGGAAGAAACCCGGCAGGTCAATAGATTGGTTAATGGAAAAGCCAGAAATGACCCTGGGCAAGAAATAATGGTCAGTACGAAGGGACACGCTATCCGTGTGGAAGATCAAGTAAGTACTCTTGACATTCAAGGCCTGCAGCTCAGATACTCTTCTCGCTGAGGTAAGTGCTACTAGAAGTAAGGTTTTCCATGACAAAAAAATTCAAATCACATGAATCAAAGGGCTCGAAAGGAAAACCTGTGAGAGACCGAAGTACCAAAGTCAAGTCCCAGGGTTCTAAGGGAGGCTTGGCCAGAGGTTTAACATGTAATACTCCTTTCAAAAAGGGTCTTGAATAGGCGGTGTGATATAACTGAAGAATTATCAAGACCATTATGAAAATCGGCGATAGCTGCTAAATGTACAGTGATCGTTGAAGCTGCGGCTCCTGCATGTAAAAGAGTAGTCAGGTATTGTAGGATCTCTTGAATAGGCATAGAGAAAGGGTCTAAGTTCTGATCTTTGGCCCAAATAGAGAACCTAGTCCATTTACTAGAATAAACTTTCCTAGTGGAAGGTTTGTGTGAAGCCAGAAGAATTTCACGAACAGGAGATGGGATGTCAGGCAGCCTGGCAATCATTGGAAGTGGAGGAACCAAGCTGTGAGCTTGAGACTGTGCAGATTTGGATGAATCAGTCCCTGAGGATGAGATAACAGGTCTTGGGAATGATCCAGGATCCATGGGCTGTGAATAAGATGAGGCCATAGAAACGGGAATCAGACTTGACGGGGCCAGTAGGGGGGCAATGAGGATCACTGGATCACATTGCTTCTCAATCTCTGAGCTTTCTGGAGAATTTTGGGATGGGGGAAGGCATAAATTAGACCCGGTGGCCAATCGTGCGTTAGAGCATCCCTCGGTGGTTTCCCCTGAGGGGAGATCAGGGCAAAGTAGCTTCTGCATTTGCAGTTTGGGGGGAAGAAAACACGTCGCAGCAAGGCTTGCCCCAGCATTGGAAGATCTGATCCGCTGTTACAGGGTTGAGGGACCACTCATGAGGCATCAGGATGTTCCTGCTCAAATTGTCCACAATAAGGTTGAAACTCCTGGAAAGGTGGGTTGCTATAAGGATGTGGTTGGAAGCTATCACCCAGTGCCAAATCCTCATGGCTTCCCAACACAGGGAGTAAGACCTGGTTCTGCCTTGCTTGTTGATATACCAGACAACGGACATGTTGTCTGACTGAATTGCAATGGTCCCAGAGGGTAGGGATGCATGGAACGCTTGCAACACTAAGAACTGCCCTCAGTTCCAGGTCATTTATGTGCAAACTGGCCTCCATGGGGGACCAGGTGCCTTGGACAGTCTTTTCTTGGAAATGCCCCCCCCCCCACACCCTAACAGGGAAGCATCTGTGGTCACCGTGGCTGTGGGCTGGGTAAGACAGAATGGTCGACACCAAAGATTTGTTTGTGGCTTCATCCACCATAACATTTCTTCCTTGCAACGGTTTATAAGACGTATCACGTGGTTGAGTTAACAATGACCATCGTGCAGAAAGGAGCCACTGTAGGATTCTCATGTGCAGTCTTGCCAGTGGTACTAACGTAATGGCAGCTGCCACGGAGCCCAAGAGTTGCAGTACAAGACATGCTGGTACATAGGTCTGCGGAAGAAGGTCTTGGATTTGTGTCTTATTTTCGAAAGCCTGTGAGGGGAAGAGAAGCTTGACAGGATGTTGTGTTGAAGACCGCTCCAATAAATTCCAGTGACTTCGTTGGGGATATTTGAGATTTGTACTTGTTGATTGTAATCCCAAAGCAGAAAGCGAGACCTTGAGTGTAAGAGTGGCTGCGGAATAGGAGATTCCTGGTCGGAGCGGGAAGGAGCCAATCGTCTAGATAGGGAAACACCTGAAATCCTTGTAGTCGAAGGTGAGCTACCACAACTGCCATACATCTGGTGAACACTCGAGGGGCTGTTGAAACCAAATGGCAGTGCCCTGAACTGGTAGTGATTGGCTCCCAGCCGGAAGCAGAGAAACCTCCAGGAGCGGTGATCCATCTTTATGTGGTTGTATGGGTCCTGGAGGTCTATAGAGCACATCCAGTTTTCCCTCCCTAGGAAGGGAAGAATGGACTGTATTGTGACCATCCGGAATTTTTGAGGTTTGATAAATTTGTTCAATAGGCTGAGATCCATGATTGGTCTCCAGTCCTCTGTCTTTTTTGGCACTAAAAAGAACCTCAAGTAAAACCCGGATCCTGTCCGGTCTGGTGGGACTGGTTGGATGACTCTTTCTTAGCAGCTTTTCTATTTCTAAGGTTGCTAATTCCCTCTGATTGGGTGGTACATCAGAGATTCGTTTGATGGTCTGGGAGCTAAATCGAATGGTATTTGGTAGCCTCTGGATATTATTCTCTGCACCCAAACATTGGTAGTAATAACATGCCAGGCTGGTAGATGCAGAGAAAAATGACCCCCGACTGCTTCCAGAGGAAAGCAATCGGGCCGCTGTTCAGCAGCACTGGTAGGGTCTTCCAGAGAAAGAATCTCTAGCGGCCTGGTTACGCAGACCCACTCTACCCTGAAAGGGGCGTCTTTCATATGAGTTGCCCCCTCTGCCACGAGGGGATTGTTCACCACGAGTGTCACGAAAGGGTGCTTGGGATTTCTTGAGACAGATTTTTCCTCCCTTCTGGTTCCTGGAGTAGGACCTCTGGGGGTTGGAAAAGGTTATGCCCACAGCAGACAAGGTCTTTCCATTTTTCTCACTACGTGCAAGTGTATCTTCTTAATAGAACTAGGTTATAGGCGACAGGGAGAAAAAAGGCTAACGACTAAAAAGTAAACAATTTTGAAGAGAAACTGTTTTGAAAATAGCAACTTTCTACTTAACTTTGAGAGATGGTTAGCACGTCTGACTAGGAACGCGGCAAACAAGATATGGAGTAACTAGGAGAGGGGGTATTATGGGTAGGTCTTAGCTGAGAGTTTTTGGCTGACGTGAGCTTGGAAACGGCCATAGTAATAGGACACGGTTTGGATACTAATGTCCTAATGCACTTATTTATTAGTATGTAGTAGTAATACTGCCAATTGCCAAAAGAGGAGGGAGCACTGTATCAGAGACTGGGACAAAGTTCCCCAAGGTCTGTGTTTATTTCCTTAATGATTTGGTATTCTTGCAGTCCCTGAAATTCTCAAACTTCTCCAGTACTACAGTTAAAAAGTATCAGTTTTCTACTGCACAGTGTTATAGTCCAAGTCTTGCAGCCCTGTTTTATTACCGTGAAAATTACAGACTTGAATATAGACTTTTGCATACAATGTGACGCCTTTGTTCTTTAAACTTTTATCCAGATTTGGCATAGCTTTCTATTCAAGAAGCAATTGTAGTATTTTCATGGCTGCACTCACCATCTGCAAGTATCTTTCAACCTAGGAAAATAAAATGCACTACCCTTTCCACTTCTTCCCTGTCTGTCTGCAAAAAAGTGAGCAAGGTGACACATACATGCATATATTTTTGACACTGTGCTGCAAGTCAGCTTTTGCACTTTCTAATTTCACATTTAGCAAAAGGCTCTTCAACTCCTTCTCACTTTTAGACAGAAGTGGTAACATCAGTATGTCTGAGTTTGTTAATTTTTCTCCCAGCAATTCTGATTCCAGCATTTGATTAATATAATCTAGCATGCTTCATGACTGCTTCAGCATATAAATTAAAGTAGGGTGACTATATACAGCCTTATTGCACCCCCTTGCCGATCATTAGCCAGTTAATCCATATTTGTTTCTAATTGCTGGTTCATGTTTTGTTCACGTGTTCCTCAGGAGGCAAATGAGGTGACCCAGTATCCCCATTTCTTTAACTAGCCACAGTTTTATATGGTCCATACAGTAAAAAGCATTAGAACAGTTAATTAAGCAGAAGTAAATAGTTTTCAGAAACTCCACTGCTTTCTCTACTATCCAGGGGAATGTTGGCAATTTGACTTCTGATGCTTCTACCCCTTTTAAGGTCGGCTTGTACATCTGGCAGATCTCAGTCCATACATCTTGAGCATCACCTTTGGCACAAAAAAAAAAATCACCTAACTATGGGCAAAACTTCAATCCAAATTGTAGCTTGCTACAGATCCCCCACCATGCCCCAGGATTCCCACTCTTTTCTTGATATACTGGAAAATATTAGGGTTCAACCAAACACCCTAATAATGGGCGATTTTAACTACCCCACCATTAACTGGGAAAACTACTCATGTACCAACTCCTTCACTCAATGCTTTCTGGAGTTCATAAATTCCAATGCCCTAGATCAACTTATCCACACCCCCACCAGGGGCAAAAATATCCTAGATCTAGTCATTACAAACATGAGTGACCAGTGGTCCACACCTGAAAGCAACTCTTCGTTGGTTAGACCTGACCATAAGCTAATCACCCTAGATATCCGCATCCCGCCCCCACCCACTATTAAGGAAACACAGTAAAAAATTTCTCCAAAGTCAACTTCATGCTTCTTAAGACAGAAGTGGCGAACTTCATGACACCCATGCAGATGGACAATACAGTTACGACTGCTGAATCCTACACAAATGCACTCTATAAGCACTTACACAAGTGCACGGATCGTGCTATCCCAAACAGAACCAAGACGCTATCCTCCAAAAAAAGAAAGCCAATCTGGTGGTCCCCTGCCATAAACAAACTCTACAACAGAAGGAAGAAACTGTTGCAAAAGAGAGTAAAATCTCATGAGTGGTGGAGCTGCCTGGTCAGCCTCATTAAGAAGCTGAGATCCCTTATAAGATCCTCCAAAGCTAGCTACGAAAACAAAATCGCCACTGATTCTAATGGCAACCACAAAGCATTCTATAGCTATGTCAAGAATCTCAATGGCAACACCCAGATGTGCTCTGAGTTACAGCACAATGGCACGAAAATTACAGAACCAACTGATATTGCCAACATCCTGGCAGATAGCACTTTAACCCCCCACCCCCTACAGGGCCTATATCTATACAGGAAGAATGCAGAGTCCCTGTAATCACATCTATGCAGGTAAAAGCTGCACTCTCTAAAACCAAAATCACAGCATCCATGGGACAGGAGAACATCCCAGGCTGCGTTTTGCACGAACTTCAAAACGAACTGGCTCCCCACCCAAGCACCATGTTGAATCATAGCCTCACATCAGGCTTTGTGCCCACTGAATGGCGCACAGCAACAGTTATCCTACTTAAGCCAAAAATCGAACCGGAGAACCTCTTGCTGTGAGGCAGCAACGCTAACCGCTGCACAACGGCTGTTCTTCTCTGCCATACGGGAGGATTTTACTCAGCACATGTGTTTTGCAAATGTTTGCTAGCATGTTCAATAACTGGATGATAATTTGTCTGTATCCAGGAGGGATCACCTTCTTGATTTGTTTACTCCAATGTACTTCACTAAATCTACTTTTAAATCCAGAAGAGATGACCTTCTTAAATTGCTTACTCCAACATGAACAGTTTCTTTCGCCTTTTTAGGGTTGCACTAAATTTGAGGAAGGCATGATGCCATCACAAACTTCTTGAAAAACCAAATGAGATAAACGTCTTTTTTATCCCAAGGAATCACCAATTACAAGTGTGCTAGGGGATACCGACCCACAGTGTCTGCTTTATCTTTGAAGTCCGGTATGCATACCTCTCAACTGTCAAGAACTGCATAGAGTGCCCAGATTTTTTTCCCCCAATATTTCTGGTCTGTTCATAAAAATATGTGATTTTCTGGCAAGTCTTGGAGAAATGTGGTACTATGTTTTAATTTTAACACTGGTTATTTTGTGATCATGAACTCAACCCACTGATAGTCTTGGTGGCAGTGCATCTGTGACTTACTGTGGACATTGGAGTACTGTGTAATGATTTACATGTATGAGATTTTGTTTTTTCGAGTTTACAGCTTCCTTACATACATACATTTTTGGGTGTATTCCTCAAAATGACTATGTATGAAGGCATAGTATTCGTACGGCCATAGAGTGAGCCAGTTCATAAGACTGGCCTCATTATTCTAAATATACTTACATTTCTCATAGATAGTTAAGATCTGGTCAATTAAAACTTGTACGTGTGACCGCCACTCCATTTACAAGTGAAACTTCTGTAATGAAGTGTGAAAATGAGCACAGACGCACACACAAGGAAGTACATTTTTGCACTTCGTTACAGTTTACTTCGTGACAGCCAGCCAGCTGCCAGGCACATATTTTTCTCTCTCTCTCTTTTTTTTAATTTTACACTCACTAAACAAAAGCGCTGCTTAGCGAAGGCTCCCTCGCTCTCACGCTCGCTGACATGACCATACATCGCCATTACGAGGTACGTACCTCATTTAGGGGTCTTAAAAAGTTCATGTTCCTCGAAGTTCCGCATTGAAAGAGCGTCACACATTCAGTGTTAGGAATTTTGTGTGTTCCAAATTTTGGCGATGGAAAGTTGAGAGCTATCAGCCATGATCAACGCATACACTCACACACAATCTTTTTAGTCGTCATTTTTTTTTTACACTTTATACTTGCTAAACAGCAAAACACACTGCTTAGCGAGCGTAAAATAATGGCGGCCGTTCAGTTTTCTCAGTCTGAGCGGAGCTACACAGCAACTTGATGCACTGCTGTGAAGCAGCGACTCATTTTTCAGCGGGAATTACTTGTAAAATAAAACATTGTTGGCCAATTACGGTGCTGATGCACCCTTTGTCTATTACCAAGGCTGCATATTGTTAGTGTCAATTTGTCACCCTACTTATTAAAATGTATATGCTGAAGCAGTCGTGTGACATGCTGGATATCATACCTCTCGGTCTTAAAAAGTTCATGTTCCTCGAAATTCCTGAATGTTCCACATTGAAAGAGTCTGTCACACATTCAGTGTTAGGATTTTTTTAAGTGAAATCCATGATAAATAGAAATTAATCATATTAATTCATTAAAGGATCTTCTTTATATGTAAAACCAGCGTATTTTAACCATCCTATGACCTTCCTAGTTGAAGTTGTTAGTAAGCCATTAGTATGTGTTCCACATTTTGCCCATTTGTTCCACATTATGAAGGCGAGTGTTCCTCGTTTTGGCGATGGAAGGTTGAGAGCTATGGCTGGATTAGATGAATCCCACTAATATCCTGCTGGAGAACGTTGGTCATCCAATCAGGATGCGATCTACGGATCCCCCAGTCTCTAATACATTAAACGGTTATTATATTTGCTGACTTCTTTCACTTCAGAAAATGCATACTATTTCACAGTCTACTATTCTGTCAACTTTCCGTTATAATAGGAAATAGTTACTTAAGAGTGTGCCTCTCTTGGGTGTTGGTCCATGATTACTCTTACTGTATTTTTAGATTTCCCCCGATTCAGGTACGAGGTTAAGAAGCAGGCTTGCTTAACCAAATTCTGCGGCCGAACGCGTTATTTGTAGAATTATTCTTGTGCAATGTATTGTCTTATACTGGATCATCCATTAATTTTTCAATCATTTTCTGATTAGCCACTTAATCCAGTTATTTTTACCACACTGAATGAAGACAATATAATGATATATACTACAATTTAGTAACAGTGTGTGCATTTTAAACAGCAAAGTATGCTGTCTGAATAAACACATGACTATCTCCAAAAGCACAGCTGTAGCAGGCACGTTAGGTTGGGCTTTGTATGTAATGAGCATGAAAAATAGCGTATTTCATACCTCTCAACTTCATGACACAACAGTCCTGTACAAACCCAAAAAACTGGAGTGGGTGGTAGCAAAATTGTTTTCATAAACTTAGTTGCAAGAATAATAGGTTTTGCATTAAAATGCATTTTATACACGGTACAAAGTCTGAGCCTCAAATCTACGTCATTATTTAGTGATTTCACTCAGAAAAAAAAAGCAGATTTTCTGAGAATTAAGCGAAAATATAAGACAAAGATCTGGGCATTCTACGGAAATCTCGTCAGCTGACACTATCTTTTGGCACGACGAAAAGTGCCAAGACACCTGCTGTATCATATACGTTGCACATTTTCTTATGTTCGGTATACGGGATGATGTTGCAA
The DNA here is from genome assembly GCF_019279795.1 of Protopterus annectens. Classification (NCBI taxonomy): domain Eukaryota; kingdom Metazoa; phylum Chordata; order Ceratodontiformes; family Protopteridae; genus Protopterus; species Protopterus annectens. The sequence goes on from NC_056747.1 coordinate 573,638,126, forward strand.
CAAAACAGTAATGTTTCTCAAGCGGCAGCATTTCCTTTCAAATCAAAATAAGTTGCTACATTTCATAAAGCAAGGCAGTGCCAACAAAATGCTACTCTCCTTACCTCCGAAGTTGCCATAGTTTCGTTTTTACAGAGGTGCCTGAAGGAAAAAACAAAACGCCTGTTAATAAAAAGGCAGCCAGTCAGTTCACCTAATAACTACACAGTTAGGAAATGGTGTTAACGCTTTTAAAACCTACGTCTATTAACTAAATGGGAGCTGAATCCACGCACAAAATATTTCATATATCCATACTTAAAACATACACGCGTATGATTTTTTTGGGTGTATTCGTAGTTAATGATAATTTAGCAAGCGAAACCTCCAGATAAGGAACTCAACATAAGAAACCGTGCAAACCTACTTTTTCTTTAGATCAGTATTTTTATAAATATGCAAGCAATGACACGATCACACCTTCAGCTGGCCAAACGTAAATGACAGTGCATAAATCTGTAAAAGTCCTTTCTGATTTTGCTGTGTTAGTATTACTGTTGCAATCTACTTCTGTTTCTGACCAAGGAAGAGAACAGTACTACGCCTGCGAAAGAAACTGAACACTGAGGTACGTTTCCCAGATAATTTTTATAACCCAGTGTCCCTCTTATGCGCACGCGTGAATTTGGCAGCCTGTTTCCTGAAATCGTATCACTAATTTTCCACAAGGATTATACCTCTTAACTGTCTATGTTTTCGCAGGATATTCAGAATTTTGCCTCATATTTTTGTTTATGTGTTCCTCACAAAATTTGTGATTTTCCGGATTTTGTCTGACAAATCTGCGAGTATTAGATTAAGTAAATTATGAAAGAATAATACCTTACTGTACAGATATTTGCAGAATTTCCAGATTTTTGCATAAAGTATTTGGCTTGTTCCTCATAAAATGTGTAGTTTTCTAGCAAATCACGAACGGATGAAGTCAGAAAATAATGGCCAAGTAATGACATATTGCTGAGTTTCAAGCATCATATCCTTTAGAAAATGTATAACACAAATCCTGTTATTCTGACAGCTTCTACGTTTATAAGAGCAGTATTCAAACTCTGTCCCTATTTTTGCCCCCCCCCCCAACCATTATTTTTAGGCTTTGTCCAGATTTCTTACGTTAAGAGGTCATGACAGGCATTTGAGTTTCAGACTTCATATCCTTCATAAAATGCATGGTAACACAATGCCTTTTATTCTACCAACTTTCTAAGTTTATAAGAGCGATCTGTAAAATGTGTCCTTATTTTGGGGGGTTTGTCCCCCATTATTTTTGGGTCTGTCTAGATTTTTTGTGCTGTGTTTGAGAGCATAGCTAATTTTCTGCTAGGTCCCTGATTTTAACTCATATTTTAGCTCTGACCCTCTTAATCCCTACTAAAATTGATGACTTTTAGAGAAAAGGCAGTGCATTACACATAATAAATAATAACAATAATTAGGGTTATAGACGTCTTTTACTTATGAACATGTATGTTAATTCATATTCCCTTATTCTGTCGATGTCTCACATTAAAAGTATTAATATTTTAGAAGTGTCTGATTGTTTCTTTATTTTGGCTCGGAGTCTGCTGATATTTGTCCTTGATTGATTGAATAGCTGTTGTAAGGTGCATTCGAATATGGACTTTTGTGATAAGTATGGGGGTGCTTAAAGTAAACTACGAAGTATGGAGGACCGTATATTTGCATACTGTTAATGGGAAAAACACTCATTTAAGTTTTTTGCATCCTTATAGATTAGATATCGCACTGCAATGTACTTGTGCTCGTTTCTTCAAGTAGGAACCAACTGTACTTACAGTCTGAAAACAGGAAGCGGCCCGGAGAGGAGAGTACACTGCTCCAGGCTTGAGAGCTGCATTATGGAAGTGTAAGTCTTTATTATATGTGTGATGGTTTTCTAATTTACGTAACATGTGATATGAGTATAGCCTTTTGAGAACCTATGTGATGGTATGTTGGTTGAAAAGAAGAAGGTTTTGTGTTGTGGTTACTGATGTCACACCAGGTGTTTAGAGTTAGTAAGTACTGCTCCTGCTTGTAGGACAGATCTAGTAAGTGTTGCTGAATGTGAAAAAAATGAAAATGTCAAGGACGATGAATATTTTAACAGCTTTTAATTTAGTTTGAAAACAAACCACAACTGTCTTGCAGCCAGGCAGTCTCCACAAATTATTCCTGTTTAAAATGCCAAATGCCATTATGTCCTATGCGGTTGGCATTCGGCTTAAGGAACTGTTTCCTGTGGTCGAGAGATGTAAGGTTTGGTTCCCTTAGCCTAACTGTGTCGACGACTTTGAGCAAGTCCAGATACCATCATCGGGCTGAGTTTGAAAACAGTGGGATATCGGTGCTGTACCCCGGAAAGCAAACGTAAATAAAATAAGGGTTACAGTGTAATCGAGTACCCCCCCCCCCCCACACACACACGGTTTGTGCAGGACAGTCACAGGTCTTGATTAACAGGTGTTCCTGACTCGATTGACAGTGTACGCAAGCAGAACGTCTAATTAATAAAACCACTTTTTATACGCTACAGAAAACGAATATGAAAGCGACAAACAAATACTTGCTGTTATTACCACAAAATGTTTAGCTTTGCAAAAAACGGTTTACTTTTTATTATGCTGTTAAAAATTAACTAGTAGATGAACTGAAATATTGTCTTATTTTGAGAATTAAAACACAGTCCGCTAATCGAATGATTCATATGTTGGATGTCTGTGTTTCTGAACAAAAATTCTGGAAGTGTCCACATTTTAACATCAACAACCTTGCTAGTAGGTCATGCTGGTGCTCCTTAAAAAGTGTACGTATATGTAGTGAAAAAGAAAAAGGAGAGAGTCGGAAGCATTGCATTTTTCTGTAGTCTATCGGTCCACCGACCGTTTCGCACAGGAATGGGCGGGGCCACAGCGATTGACAAGCCTAATGCTGGTGATTTGGTATGCAAATGAGGAGTAATTGGCACACCATGCCCATTAGCCAGTGACATCACGCATACGTATATTGATTGTTGATTAGCACACGTGACTTGTGAGTTTTCCTGCCGCTGAGTGTGCAGGCCTGTAATTTACCTTTTAATACATTTCCCTTTGTCACTGGGCACTGGAATCTTTCGAAAGTAAGGTGGCTTCAGGAAGGCTAGTTTCCTTCTCTTTGAAATGCACGTTAGTTTTAACAGTTCTCAGACAAAGGGAAATGCATTTTATTATCTGTTTTCTATATAAAAATGGCAGGTCCTGCCTTTATTTCCCTTACTTTTAAACTTGCAGACAACTGGCCAGGAGCCTCTGCAGGATTTGCTGCTGCTGTAACAACTCTGTGGAAATGTACAGATACAATGACGATTTCATACATGAAATCACTTCATCATTGATGAAAGTGATCTCCTTTTTGCAGTCCTTTGGTATTCTGCCTGAAGAACGAAACTGCTTGAAGTGTGGCTGCAAGGCTGCCCTTGTACCTGAAAAGTCTACATTCGTTTGGAAATGTAGAGTGAAGAAATGCAGACGTAGAAGTGGGATGCTGAGTGGAACATTTTTTGAGAAAAGTAGATTGCCTCTGCCAAGGCTTCTGAAAATACTGTACTGCTGGCTTCGAAAGTTCCCTGTCAGAATGGCTGCAGACCACCTAGGTGTTTCTGCGAAATCTATTGTGGATTGGTATCGGGTCCTAAGAGACGTCTGCTCTTGGAAACTTTTCCAGGACCCTGTGTTACTTGGAGGTCCTGGAAAGGAAGTCCACATCGATGAGACCCTTTTAGTACATGCCAAGCATAGCCGTGGGAGAAACCTGGCAAAGCAGGGCAGGTGGGTGTTCGGAATCTATGACTCCTCAAAAAAAACTGGTTACCTTACTTTTGTGGCTAGACGAGATGCAGCCACATTATTACCCATAGTTCAACAACATGTCTTGCCAGGAACTACCATTATTTCAGATCAGTGGGCAGAGTACCAGGGAATTGAAGACATACCAGGGATGAATTACAAGCACCTTTCAGTGAATCATAGTCAAAATTTTGTAGACCCACAGTCAGGTGCACATACCAGTGCTGTGAAGAGCATGTGGTCCAAATGTAAGAGACAGTTTAAGTCCATGAATGGTACCATGCCACACATGGTTCCCAGTTATTTAGATGAATTCATGTGGCGAAGCAAGTATGGAGAAGATTTTGATGAGTTATTTATCAACTTACTAGGTCACATCAGGGAATTTCAGGAAGCTCAGTGCATGGATAGTACTGAGACCCGAAAGGTCGAAGAATCCGATCTGGGACCTGCAAGTGTAATGAACACCCTGGACACTGATTCAGACAAGGAAAATGAGCTTCTTGGACTGTAAAAAAATGTTTTCAGTCTACGTAAACTGAGATAATGTTTGATGTTTATTTTTTTATTTTTTTTAATTCTGTTCATTTAAGTGTGGTATGTTACTGTTCTCTTTTGTTTTTTTTTTTTTGAATTTTTACATTTGGGAAGTGGGTCATGGGTGTATTTTGTCTTAGAAACAGATATTAAACAGCGTTCAAAGAAATTTCTGCCCAGTGACTCATTCTTTCTCATTTGTGGAATACAGACTTGCAGGATCACATAAGTACTGTTAATTTAATGAATGCACACTGAAAGATTTGTGTACTCTTAACGTAAACCAGTGCTGAGCTACGTGTTCGTGCATTTTGACTGCAGAGTTACAGATTTATTTATTAGTAAAGTAGAGCACTGTACTAGTTTGGTAAGGTAGTACATAGTTACAGTGTTATGCTGACTGCATGCTTCTGCCCAGTGCCTCATTCTGAGTTTTCAATGACTACTTATTTATCAACAGCTTACTGTATTACTTAAGTAAGGTTGAAGGCTGACTGCATGTTTTGCTGTATTTCTGCCCGTGCCTCATTTGTGCTCATATGTGGAATATAGACTTGCTGCAATCCCGTAAGTACTGATAATTGAATGGCTGAGTGCACTATTAACACTTTTGTGTATTATTTACGTAAATTAAGTGATGAGTTACAGGTTCTTGCATTTCAACTGCAGAGTTGTTTTGTACTGTGGCAGTAACTGCTGTGTGGCGTAATTGTGATTCTTGTATTTTTTTTTTTGCCTTATTTCAGCTTGTCCTGCTGAAGGTGTAAGGTTCGCATTTTGCATGTTTAAGGGTATTTTATAGTGCATTAAAATGTCCTACTGGATCGACTAGGATTTCATAAGAGGGGGTAGCAATAAATCAGATCTTATCTTTATTTGGCCAGTGTCTGTTCAGTGAACCACTTGCGTTTACAAAAAAATCCTTCCGATACTGTACTTGAACAGTGACTGCTGCAAGAATAAATAGTTCCGCAGTACGTGCTTCCTCATTGGGATGAATATTCATACGGCCAAGAAAAACGTGAGCTTGCTTATTCGTGACTACAGTGTGACGTCAACCTGGTGTTGGGTGGGGTTTGGGCGGATTCATGTATATCTAACTCGCTTCAATAGGTTCATAGGTATATACAAGGCTAATGGCCGCTGGGGCCTTTATAAGCCTAGCCCATGCAACCTAAATGTGTCCCACAACTTATGATTTAAATTTTTATATGAGGTGATTGTTGGTTATAGTGTGATTTTCTGACTGCCTCTGTCCATCAGAGATGTGGGTGTCAGACCAGGGGTGAATTTTCGATATGGACCAAGTTATGCTTGAGTAGGTTAGGGAGAGACTTGGTTTAGCATAGATGGGAAGCCTGCTCCAGAGAAAGGGAATTCTCCGAGATACATAATCTGTCTGTCCAATATGTCCTGTTTATGTTGCAAGGAAAACTTTAGATCTAGTTGTACTGATGCTGTATTTATTATGCACTGCAATTTGTACCAAGTTCCTTTCTGTGTGTTAAAGTCTTATGCCTGTGTGCTTATACTCACTAAATACCTTGAAGAATATCTTTATCTAAACAAACAGCAAGTATGAAGGGAATAGAAAAATGACAACAGCACACTGTTTAGATAACCAGAACAGAAATAAATAGGGCAGTAACACAGAAACAAAATCAACACAAGCAGCACAGGCTGGGACACTGTGGTACAATGCTCAACAAGAATATGCAAAAGTAAATCCAAAATGTTTCAGACAAAACTGAGCTGGCCGGCTAAGAATGCAGGTTTTTACTGATAATGTGGCAGCGGTTTGGGATTCTTGATCCAACATGCACGTTATGTGATAGCTTAAACACTTATGAATTTTGCAGACTCGTGTATATCCCTAAGCATCAGCTGAGTGGCTTGCACTTTGCTTTTAAGGTCTTACTGCAGTGATGCATCAGCCCTTAGACGTACTAATTTTTATAAATGAATTTTATAGTTTTTTGTGATCCTGTTAACAAATGCTCTGGTATTCCAAGAATTTGTGTTATTAGTGTATTCAGAGAAAATAGGAGTATTGCTTTTTTTCTTCTGTCAGTTATACTATGTTTTGTTGTACTTAATGATAATATGCTAGGACTGTGTGTGTGTGTGTGTGGGGGGGGGGGGGGTACAGCCTTCTCTAGTACACTTGACCTCTAAAAACATTTAAGAGCCGCAGACCACAAGGTGATAGAAAGTAATAAAAACAGAAACAGAATGGCACACAATGAAGATCATCTTGTGCCTTACCAACCTATTTATTCATGTGTTAACCCAGTAAGTAAATCAGTAATAATGAACCCTGTTCAGCACTATCCAGTTCACAAGGACAAGGATAAAAGCAGTATATCAGAACTCTTTAGACCAGTCAACCAATATATGTTTAGGAGTTGAGAATATACCACAGTATTTGGGGAAAATTCATGCGCACAACATTCCAAATTCTTGTTTATCCTGTACTTTAGTTTGCTGAGTATGTCTACCTATATCCATTTAAGTAACCAGGACCTCATAACTGTCATCAAACATAAAAATGACGCTGATAAAGCCCTCTTTGCCTGCAACACTGCCAAAATCTGGAACTCACTACCAAGTCAAATAACTTCTACCACCTCCATTATTCAATTCACACACTCCTAAAAACCCACATGTAAACAACTGGCTTTGCTCATGCCATTCCCCAGGTTAATCCACTCCCAAGTGATTGTTTAATGGATTCTGTTAAGAACAAACAGTTTACACTGAAAGAATGTTAACTTGTTGATACTTAACATACAGAACTATTAACTCCCCTTACCAAACTTAACCCCCTTTACTAAACTTAACTTGCAGAACTAATAACTCCCTTTACTAAATCAGCACACACTACCTAATATCCTAAACAATAGTGTGCTTTAATGTATATTATATATGTCACTACTTGTCTACTTTTATGAATTGTTAATCTCTACTTTACTGTGTATTCATACAATATTTCTAATACGTTTATTTTTTCTGTCATGTATTGTAATTTCATTTCAAAGCTTTCATGTATTGTAATTGCATTTTGGAGCTTTTCTCCCCGGGCCTCTGCTGAAAATGGACCTGTGTCCAGTCTGACTTTCCCGGTAAACAAATGCAAAATAAAAAAATAGAATAGAGATATATATCTGAGGTAATCTGCTTCTTCTGCGTCCCCTTCCCCATTTACACTTCTTTGTAGGACTTGCTAGTGTTGTATGTGTGTAATATATGTGTATATATATATATATATATATATATATATATATATATATATATATATATTTATAACATGTTGGAGAGAGACAAGAGACATCGCAATATTTGTTAGTGATAGCAGCTGAGATACCACACCCAGAATTCTACTACAACCTAGTATTCCAATGTATCTAAAAGAACATCACAAAATGTCTCTGTTTGTATTTATTTATGTATGTATCTATGTGTGTGTGTGTGTGTGTGTGTGTGTGTGTGTGTGTGTGTGTATATATATATATATATATATATATATATATATATATATATATATACATGTGTGTGTGTGTGTGTGTGTATATAAACACATACACATATACATATGTCTCAGTGCTCAAACCTGCATATTATCCTATCATTGTTGCTTGCAGTTTTAATTCACTGTGAAGGCGCTGTTTCAGTCACTGTGCAGGTAGGTTGTGGGTGGACTTTGCTACTGCGCTTCAGGTGGGGTACTCAATTGTACCGTAACCAAAATAAGTTTAACTTTCTCAATTTCCTCAAGATTTATTTTCTTCAAATGAGGTTTCAGATCATCTGAATTGTGCACAGTCACTTTAATATGATGAAATGTTCTTCCTTCCATTTCTTTTTAAATGCAGCAAAAGATTTTTATGGATATCTTTAGTTTTTTTTTTCCTCCTGTAGACAAAGCAATTTTGGGTTTCCTCTGGTTAGATGAGGCCTTTCATGCCTACTGGTTACCCTTCTGCTGCACATTTGTTAGGGAATTATATACAGTGGATATAAAAAGTAGTTCTCCTCCTTTGAAAATGGACAGAGACGATTAACACAAGTTTCCTCACAGAATGGATCTGCTCACACAAGAACAGGGGAGTTTGATACTCCCTGACCCTACCAACTTCAGATGACTGCTTAGATGATAGATCTTAATTTCCTTTTAGGCACCTGTTTTCTGAGGATGTGCAGGCAGTATTAATGGAGACAAAGCCTGCTGCTGGAAAAAGGTTATCTATTTGGTGCAGGCAACATAACCAGCACCCTTTCAGGGCTAGTGTTTCTCTTGTTTTACAGTATTTGTGTAAGTTACTGTCGATGTTCATTTTGTTGGCCATTTCAGCATGTCTGCCTATGGATCCCCCTTTCATTGCATTCTCATGTGAAAATGTTTTTGAAAGTGGTTTTGCGTAATAGACCTCTAAGAAAACAATTGGCTCCATCTTTGGATCTTAATTTTGGGCTAGATAAGCTAGCATTTGCTGTACTTGAACCAGGTTATCAGGCTGACTTGCGGTTCTTGACATGAAAAACTGTTTTACTCTGACCTCTGCAAGAAGAGCATCTGAGTTGTAAGCTCTTATCCACAGAGCCAAGGTTTCTTTGAGAACTAATCCTTCTTTTACACCTAGTTGTATCACAGTTTGATTTAAGACAAACTATCTATCTCCCTGTTTTCTTGAACCCAAAAATGAGGGAGAAACGTTAAGTCATACCTTTGATGTCCACAGACAACTCTGATACTGTCTTGACAGAACAGAAACTTTCAGATCTTTGGATCAATTCTCATTTCTTGTGAAGGTTAGAAGAAGGGACAGCCTGTCTATACACAGGCCATTTCCAAATGGTTGTCTCTAGCTAATACCTTTTGTTGTTCTCGCCACAATAAAACTATTCCAGACAGGGTCAAGGCTCACTTTACTAGGACCTTGGCTTCATCTATGACTTTTTGGAAAGGGTTGGCTTCTATAAGTACTCTAGAAGCAGCAAAATCGGTCCTCTGTTCATACTTTTACGAAACACTACAAGCTTGATTCCTTGTCCATGTCCAGGTCAGACTTTGCTGGGACCAATCTCTTGGGACTCCTGGGCCTTTCCTCTTCCGCCTCTCAAATGATGTAAGGTAGGGTAATCAAGCCATACAGCTAAGGCTACTGCAGTAGGGATCAGTTTGATGAACATAGTACAGTCACTTAAGTAAACTTACTATAACAGTTCATCTGATCACTCCGGCAGTAGCTGTTCCCTTCTTCCGTCACCCTTTGTTTCATGAATATGTTGTTTTGCCAGGATGTGTGTATATATGTATATTATTTTACTCCTAGCTATGTCCTCTCAGGGCTCAGACTGCTTTTCTTAATTGGCAATAAAGCTCTGAAGGGCTTGGTGCTTAAACATGTCTTTTTAGGCAACTCGGTTTGTGGTGCCTGATTGGTTGAGGGAGTGGAAGGTGCCTTGAAGCTTTGGAAGCTCTCTGGCTGTTGTATCGCTGGCAGGATATAACGCATATAGTGAAGGCTACTGCAGCAGTGATCATTAGAACATCTACTGTTATGGTGAGTTTACTTGGCTAACTGTACTTTTTGTCTTAGTTATTTGGTATTGAGGTAACTTGGCATTAGTGCAAAGGGATAACATTGTTATTTATTTTATTTTACATTTGTTGACTGGGCTAGTCTAACTGGATATATGTCCATTTTCAGTAGAGGCCTGGGGAGGTAAGCTCCGAGGAAACAAAATCACATATACAAAAAATAATTTATACAATGAACATTGCAGGTGCAGTACAGAGAATAATCAAATAGGTCATTCGTTCATAGCATAGTGCAAAATATACAGATACAATTAGTACAATACAAAATGTAGTTGCAATACATCATAAAGAAAAAGATGGCAGCTGAATTATACAATATATTAGTATACAAGTAGTCATAAAGAAAAAGTAAAATTAGTCTCCTTAAAGAGATTCTGAAGATGTAAGTAATAGTATAGAAGGACAAGGTAAGTTGTTATTAAGAAAAGGAACTTGATTACTGAGAAGAGGAGGTCAGGTTGAACCAAGTAAGAAGAGCTAGTTGATCAGTCAGGTTTAGTATAGGGGCACAACCAGTGTGTTCTGAGGAAAAGTTTCAATTTGCTTTTAAAGAGTGATATAGAGGGAAGAGATGAAAGTTCGTTCGGAAGAAGGTTCCAGGATTTTCCAACAGTATTAGAGAAAAGAAAGTCCCCAGCCCTGTTGTTTGATTTACAGATATTTACAAGGTTTATGTGATGATCGTAAGGTCTTTAGATTGTTTTAGGGGGTAATGAGGGTAGATAGTATAGGGGTATTGGTAGGTCAGTTGGTGGAATTTAAGATGATTTTGTAATTCAAGCCAACCTAGCTGTTTTAGATTAAAACAGTGGTGGGTTCTGAAAGGGTTATCTGTAGTAAATCTGGCTATGTTATTGTAGGAGTTTTTCATTTTATTAAGGTTGTTTTTAGAGAGATTAGTATATATGGGTGAAGCATAGAGGAGAGTAGAAATTAGATGGGTGTGAGCAATAGTTATTCTAGCTGTAGGAGAGAGGATGGGTTTGATCCTGTAGAGAGAGCCTAGTTTTCTATTAACAGATTTTAGTGTATTGTTAATATGGGTGTCGAAGTTAAGGTTGTTATCTATGGTGATACCTAGTAGTTTGGTAGTTGGATCTGGGGATATGAGAGTACCATTACTGGATGTTACTGTGAAGTCTGTTGGGGGGGACTTAGAAGTAAGAGTAAAAAGGAGGAGTTTAGTTTTTTTGGGGGGGTCCCGAAGGAGACAGCACTGTGTAAACCATTGTTCAACTGTGTTACAACACATTTTGGGTAAGGTAGTGAATGTGGCTGAGCATATAAGTGTGGAACCATCTGCATATTGTATGCATGTAGCTTGGGGGATTGCTAGGTGAAGGTGGTTGATAAATATAGAAAACAAGAGAGGTCCTAATATGGACCCTTGAAGAACACCAACGTTAATGGGCAGATGGGTAGATAGAATGTTATGCCAAAGTACACCCTGTTGTCTGTTATCTAAGTAGGACTGGAACCATTTTATGGCTAATGCATCTAGTTACAGGGATTTGAGGATATTTTATAAGTATCTGGTGATTTACCATATCGAATGCCTTAGACAGATCTATAAACAGTGCGGAGGAAAACATATTGAGGTTACGGTTTTTGTTAATACAGGGCAGTAGTAGTGCTGTGGGAAGGTCTGAAATCATGTTGAGAGTTTGAAAGTAAGTTATTTTGGATTAGGTGGTCTAGCAATTGTCTGTGGATGCATTTTTCCATGATCTTTGCTAAGGGAGAAAGTAGGGCTATGGGACGGTAATTGTAGAGTTCCCACCCTTGTGAAGGGGGATACTATGGGATCCTTCCCAGATTTTAGGGATGTGTCCTTCACTGATGGTTCTATTGATGAGAATGGAAATGGGACAGGCGATGGATTTGGCTGCCTTTTGTAGATATTCAGCAGGTAGTTGGTCTGCTGAAGGAGTGCATGGTTTCAGTTTTTGGTTAAGGGTAAGAATATGTGTTGTTGGGACTGGTTGGAAGAGAAATGGAGGGGATGGGTTAGAGTTGGATATAGTTAAGTTCTGAGTAGATAACTGACTGGCAAGAGTTTGAATGGCCTCAGTGAAAAAGGTATTAAAGTCATTAGCAGTCTGCTTGGGATTCTCCTGATCTGTGCCTTGTGGGTTTGGTGTGACGGATTTACCTGGGTGTGATAATTGATTAATACTCGCCCAGAACTTTTGTGGTTTATTATGGTGAGTCTGCTGGAATTGTAGGTACTAGTTTCTTTTGTCAGACAGTATAGCTTTTTTAGTTTCATTTCTCAGCTGTCTGAAGTTTTGTTGGTCTACTGGGTTTTTAGTTAAATGAGATTTATTTCTGAGATGGACTTTTTGCCTGGTTTCTTTTGAAAGCCATGGGGCAGATTTAGTTCTTATTCTAATAGAGCGGGTTGGTGCATGGTGGTCTAGTATGACTAGGAAGTTAGAATTAAAGTAATTAACAGCTTCCTCCAGTGGGAGGTATTTTAAGGGAGACCAGTTACATGCTCTTAGTTCTCTTTGGAAGAGATCGGGGTTGAAGTTTTTCTTGGTTCTAATTGTCCTAGATATGGTTGGATTAGGTAGATTGGATTTAAGCCTGATGATGTAGGTTAGTGAGTGGTCACTTTCCTCATCAGGGAGGATTCCAGCTTCATATGTCTGGGAATGATTATTTATGCAAATCCAATCTAAGGTACTTTCTTTCTTATTAGGCTTGTTTATCCTGGTAGGGGAGGTAATGGTTTGAGAAAAAACAAAAAGGTTAATATGGCTGGTAGGGTGGCTACTGCTACAACACTTCCAATCAATGTTAAAATCACCTAGGATTATGATTTCTTGAGGTAAATTTTGGGATAACCAACAAAGTATATTTTCTATGGTGGCAATGTTATTACCAGGAGGAAGATAGATACAGATAATATAGATGGATTTGAATGTGTTAAGTTGAAGCTTGGTAATAAGAATTTCAGCGTTGCAGTCTTGAGGTGGTTTATAGTCGTAGGTAGTAATCTGTAACCCAGATTTAAATAGGATAGCTACACCACCACCCTTTTTGGTTGCACTGTCAAGTCGCAAAATATTATAACTGGGTGGGATTACTTCATTGTCTTCAGTTACAGGTTTTAACCAAGTTTCTGTTAAACAAAGAATGTCAGAGGAGTAGACTTCCAAGAGAGCATAAAGTTGTGCAACTTTGTCATTAATGCTACGTATGTTGAGGTGAGCTAATAAGAGTGAGTTAGGTGGTTTGATAAGGGAATGGATATTAGAGTGGTTATGGCTGAGGAGTTGAGTGGTAGTAGCAGTTCTTGGGCCTGGGTTTGGGTGAATGTCTCCATCTTTTAAAGAGAAGAGTAGTGTTTTGAAGTCTAGGATTTGGGAATTTACTATATAGAGGTAGAGATTTTCTGGGATTGGGAGAGTCATATCTAATGTGGGCTGTCATGTGGTATTTTGCTACTAGATAGCTGGGTGTAGATGTTATGTTAACATGGTTAGTGAAAATAGGTAGAGAAGGAGAGGTAGATAGCTTATTGAGGTAGAGAAGGTGTGGATATAATGAGTGTTCATAGGAGGTTAGTAGGTAAGCTAAAGTTAGAGGTGGTAGAAGTGTAAGTATGAGTAACCTCTGTAAGAGGGCTGGGGTGGGTAGCTTATACATCTGGAAGGGTAAGTTGTTAGGTTGCTGTTATAGGCTCAGAGGTATACTAGGTGTGGAAAGGAATAGGTGGTTGCTGTTATAGGCTCGGAGGTATACTAGGTATGGAAAGGAATAGGTGGAGGGTGTGGTGGGAGAGATAGGGAGTGGTAAGTGAAAGGAGGGAATTTGAGTTAAGTGGCCAGTGGTGAAGGGTTTGTGATTGGTGGAAGAGGGAAGGGGTATGGTTAGATGGTATAAGAGTAGGACCCCTGGGGGTGGGTGGGATTTGGGGGTAGGGGAGTGGAGTGAGCCTGCAGGGCAAATGGAGCGGGTAGAGACATGTGAAGGAGAAGCAAGAGAAGAAACCATCACCAATACTAGTAACTGAAAGAAAGTTAGGCAAGTCAGGAGTGGGAAAGATCAGAGATAAAACAGAAGTCTATGAGAAAAAAACAGGTGGGTGTAGACAGTTGAAGTAAAGGTAAGTGAGAAAATAAGAGCAGGTCTAGGACTTAAGAGATGTAGTATAATTACAGAAGAAATACAGAGGGATAAGCAGGAGATAAAGGATGGGATACGGGTGCCACCTAGTGGGCAGATATAGTATTGCAGGTAAGTATGTAAGGGACCTAGCTGGTTTAGAACTAGGGAAGGAATGATGGCTAGTAAAGGGGGGTTATTATAAAGTAGAAGAGGTTTGTTGGATACAGGGTAGATAGGAGGGGGGGTGTAAAGGCTGCTGGCTGTTCAGGCTCGTAGCATACTTTATAACCTCTAAAGCAGTAGTAGACGGTAGTCAGCTTTACAAGCAGGACTTAGACAACCACATACTTTCTTGCTTCCTTGAGAGAGGGTGCAGGGAAAATAAGGCTGTTAGATGAGACCGCAGGTATTTCGATAGGGTCCTTTGTCACCAGGTATGTAGGTTCTTAGAGACTATATCAGGAACAGTGCAATGGGGAGCAGGGTACTTCAGGGAGAGAGAGACAAACGTGGAGGAGAGAAAAAAAGAGTTTGCACATAGCAGGTAGTTATGACAATTAAACAAACTAAAAAGCTTTACATGAAGACACAGTTAATAAAGTAGCTTATATTCATGCCCTTATTTTTGAAAGAAGCTATTGGAATCACTTTTAAGCTAGTAGTACTGTGACATTATAAAGTAGTCTAAACTATCATTTAGAGGAACTCTGAATCCGGTTTACTGAAATTGGGAGCAAGCAAAAACATAAGCTTCTAATATCCAAATATAAACTATACCAGCAAAAATAAAAAGGAACTGGAAAGCTACCTTAGAGAGAAATTACTGTACTACTCTATGCAGGGACAGTGAGTTTACAGTGTGGAATACAACACTGAAAAAAATAAAAATAATACTATCACTTACTAGAGATGCTACACCTGGAGGGCTATCAGCTGCAATTAGAGCACATATGGCATCCAGGGTTTTAAAACCATTGGTGTATTGTACCTCAGCAGTCACTTGGGGGGGCTGGAGGAAGGGAGGGAAACCTTCAATTGGAATTTAAAGTAGTATGGGAGAATCCAAGGGACTCTGCTAAACCTAGCTAATTATCAAGGACAGCCAAGGAAATAAGGTAAACATACAGGCACCCTTGTTCAAGGACTGGAAGGTTTCTCAAAGAAAAACTATTTGTAGGAATACACCACAGGTGGAAGTTGTATGCTGCTTACTAGTCTGCAATGGTAGACTTTATTCTCTTTTATATTTGTATTCCCCTTTGCTCATTGTTTGCTGCACATAATGTAGCTAAAGATAAAAGCAGCTGGAGACTTTGCACCTCTGTTTGGTGTTTAGTGAAGACCAAGTGAGGAGGAGGGATTATCAACAGTGAAACGGAATGAAAGGGTTGGGGGTGGGCTAAGAGGAAGAAGGTTTGCAGCTATTGCCCCAGGGGTATGCACTCTAGCTGACTGTAACAGATTTTAACAAGGCATAACAATAGTTACAAAAGCTGGCACCTACACTACACAAGCGGCAACAACAAGATTCCTGGAGTTAAACCAGGGGCTGCAGTCTATTTTTGGTTATCATAATGTTGAATGCTGATGAGCAATAATTTTGGGTGATGTTTTGCAGTATGGGTTTCTGATTTGCATTTGCTAGCTCATGTTGAAGTTTTGTTCAGATATGGTGCTTCGTATTGCATGTGTCATGAGTTTATGCTATTGTTCGGGTTTTGTGTTGGACGTTTGGATTGTTAATGGTCACTGAAGAAGGAAGGTTCATTGGTTGGTTATATTTTTTTCTCTTAAGTCCAGACACAGGTGTTTGCCCAGTGTATAGTTTGGCACAAGGCTTTGTTAACTAATTATTTAGGTTATAGGCCTCTTTCCCGCTTTCTTTTAAGCCTGAATCACCTTATACAGTTGTCTTCGAGGCCTGGTGTTATGCTTAGTATGTACTTCAATCTGGCACCAAAAGTTAGCTTTCGAATTGTGTTGGGATGTGTACTGGTTTATGGCTATTTATGGTAATACCCTATTGCTAGCATCTGTACTAAAATTTTTGTGGATTTGCTACTGATTTGTAGAAGTGCAAATGAGAATTGTACATTGTTGGACCTCTCTCTTTAATTATTTTTGCCTGGTGTGCCTGTTTCACTGAGATAATAGTAAAATATCTTTCTCCCCTTTTTTAACCATGTGGGAGGTTGTGTGAGTGTAAGCTCAGAATTTCATATGCAGCATGTATCTGAATTATGTGTTTCCAAGAAACTTTTTATGCCTTTTTATTTTAATGCCTGTATTATGTGCATTTGAGTGCTGTTTTGATTTTACTTATTTCTGTGGTTGTATTAATTGCAGTGTTGCTAGTAGGTGTAGCTGGGTTCATGTAGGGACTGCTTTTTTGTTCCCTGCTTAGAGTTTTGATAGGTAAGTTTGGATTGCTAATTAGATTTTTTAACTTTTATTTATACTTTTCAATATTTTATTGTTAATGTATCAGTTCAGTTGCACATTACAGATATAAAATAATCTTTCATATGTATAAACAGTGAATGGTCCGTATAACATTCCATTGATGGATGAAACACATTAAATCATTATAGAAGAAGAAAGTCAATAAGTTGTTTAGATTACAGTATCCCATCAAGTAATGTAAATAAATGAAATGATATAATTAGATTTTTTAATTGTTTGCTTTGTCCAAGAAATGTGAGGTGTGATTTTGTATAAGTCTGTTTTTTGGATCTTTGTGTAGTAGTTTCATCTGCACTATTTAAAATGTGTAGTTTGGGTTTGTGGCACATGTATGGACCCTTTTTTCTTTGCAAAATAAAAACTTTATTCTAGAATTCACAATATTTCAAAACATTTAATTCACGACGTAAAACAACTAAAATTTGCAACAGTCAATAATATTTTGATAATATATCACAAATATATTTCCCTTACCTTAAATTAAAACAGCTACATATTTTACATATGTTTCATTTTATAGTGTGTTCCTATTTGACTTCAAGAGACAGAACAAATAACATTGGCATTTTCCTTTCCTTATTTCCTTAAATTTAACATCTTCCCACCCCCCAAATACATTTCCAGTCCATTTGAGTTTTTTTTCCTGCATTTCCACTGCTATGGTTTTATAACTAAAATAATGTTCTTATTAAGCCTCATTCATCTTTGTATACATATGTGGAAAAAAATCAATAAATAGCATCTGTTGAAACATTCCTCTACCTTCCAACTGGATTTTCATTCAGGAATAGTCATCATCTTCTTTCGGCTGTTCCCGTTAGGGGAAGCCACAGCGGATCATCTGTTTCCATTTCTTCCTGTCCTCAGCATCTTGCTCTGTCACACCAACCACCTGCATGTCCTCTCTCACCACATCCATAAACCTTATCTTAGGCCTTCTGTTACCTGGTAGCTTCATCCTTAGCATCTTATTCCCAGTATACTCAGCATCCCTCCTCAGCACATGTCCAAACCAACGTAATCTTGCCTCTCTGGCTTTGTCTCCAAACCTTCCAACCTGGGCTGACCCTCTAATATACTTATTACTGATCCTGTCCACCCTTGTCACACCCAGTGCAAATCTTAACATCTTTAACTCTGCCACATTCAGCTCTAACTCCTGCCTTTTTGTCAATGCCACTGTCTCCAACCCATATAACATAACTGGTCTCACTACCCTCTTGTAGACCTTCCCTTTCACTCTTACTGGTACTTGTCTGTCACAAATCACTCCTGACACTCTCTTCTACACCCACTCCATCCTGCCTGTACTCTCTTCTTCATCTCTCTTCCATACTCACCATTACTCTGAACTATTGATCCCATGTATTTAAACTCATCCACCTTCGCCACCTCTACTCCTTGCATCCCCATTCATACACATATATTCTGTCTTAGTCCTGCTGACCTTCATTCCTCTACTCTCTAGAGCATGTCTCCATCTCTCCAGTGTCTCCTCCACCTGTTCCCTACTCTCACAACAGATCACAATGTCATCTGCAAACATCATAGTCCACGGGGACTCCTGTCTGATCTCGTCTGTCAACATGTACATCACCATTGCAAATAAGAAAGGGCTCAGAGCTAATCCTTGATGTATTCCCACCTCCACCTTAAACGCATCAGTCACTCCCACCGCAGACACCACTGTTGTCACACTACCCTCATACATATCCTTTACCACTCTTATATACTTCTCTGACACTCCCGACTTCCTCATACAATACCACAACTTCTCCCTAGGCACCCTCTCATATGCTTTCTCTAAGTCTACAAAAACACAATGCATCTCCTTCTGACCTTCTCTGTACTTCTCCATCAACACTCTCAGAGCAAATATTGCATCTGTAGTGCTCTTTCCTGGCATGAAACCATACTGCTGATCACTTATCATCACATCCCTTCTTAACCTAGCTTCCACTGCTCTTTCCCATAACTTCCTGTTGTGACTGATCAATTTAATCCCTCTGTAGTTACTACAGCTCTGCACATCACCCTTATTCTTAAAAATCGGCACCAAAACACTTTTTCTCCATTCCTCAGGCATCCTCTCACTTTCCAAGATTTCATTAAACAATCTGGTTAAAAACTCCACTGCCATTTCACCTAAACACCTCCATGCTTCCACAGGTATGTCATCTGGCCCAATAGCCTTTCCTTTCTTCATCCTCTTCATAGCTATCCTTACTTCCTCCTTGCTAATCCATTGCACTTTATGATTCACTATCCCCACATAATCATCCAGCCTTCTCTCCCTCTCATTCTCTTCATTCATCAATCCTTCAAAGTACTTTTTCCATCTGCTCAACACACTCTCTCCTCGCTTGTATGTTTCCCTCATTATCCTTTTATCACCTTTACTTGCTGCACATCTTTCCTAGCTCGGTCCCTCTGTCTAGCCAATCGGTGCAGGTCCTTTTCCTCCCTCCTTAGTGCCCAACCTTTCATACAACTCTTCATATGCCTTGGCCTTCACTACCTCTCTTTGCCATGCACCTCATCTCCTTATACTCCTGTCTACTTTCTTCATCTCTGTGACAATCCCACTTCTTCTTTGCCAACTCTTTCTCTGTGTACTCTTCTGTACTTCCTCATTCCACCACCCTGTCTCCTTGTCATCCTTCCTCTGTCCAAGCACCTTTCTAGCCGTCTCCCGTACTAACTCTGCTGTAGTTACCCAGCTATTTGGTAACTCTTCACTGCCACCCAGTGCGTGTCTTAACTCATCCCTGAACTCCACCTCACAATTGCCCTTTTTCAGTTTCCACCATTTGATCCTTGGTGTTGCCCTCAAACTCCTCCTCCTCTTCTTGATCACCAACATCATCCTACAAACCACCATCCTATGCTGCCTAACTACACTTTTCCCGGTCACCACTTTACAGTCCCCAATCTTCTTCAAACTGGCCCTCCTACATAAGATATAATCCACCTGTGTGCATCTTCCTCCAGTCTTGTATGTCACCCTGTACTCCTCCCTTTTGTTAAAATACGTATTCACCACATCCATGTCCATCCTTTTTGCAAAATCCTCTACCATCTGACCTTCTGCATTCCTTTAACACCATACCTACCCATCACTTCCTCATCCCCTCTGTTCCCTTCACCAACATGCCCAACTGAAATCTGCTCCAATCACCATTCTCTCTCCCTTTGGTATAGTCATCACCACTTCATCCAACACACTCCAAAATTTTTCTTTCTCAACCATTACACACCCAACTTGTGGAGCATATGCACTAACAACATTCATCATTACACCATCAATTTCCAGCTTCATAAACATCGCTATGTCCGACACTCTTTTCACCTCCAAAACACTCTTAGCATACTTTTCCTTCAGGATAACTCCTACGCCATTTCTCCTCCCATCCACACCATGATAAAACAATTTGAACCCGCCTCTGATACACCTAGCCTTACTGCCCTTCCATCTGGTCTCTTGCACACACAATATACCAACCTTCCTTCTGTCCATCATATTGGCTAGTTCTCTCCCTATATCAGTCATCCTGCCAACATTCAAAGTTCCGACCCTCACTACCACAATCCTAGCCTTTCTCCTCTCTTCCTGCCTTCGGCCATGCCTTCCGCCTCTTCTCCTCCTTCGGCCAACAGTAGCCCAGTTTCCGCCAGTACCCTGTTGGCTAACAGTACTGGTGGCGGTCGTTGTTAACCCGGGTCTCGACCAATCCGGTATGTAAACATTTACTTGCTGTCCGCATGAATAATTTGGCGAAGTTTTATGCCAGATGCCCTTCCTGACGCAACCTTCCCCATTTATCCGGACTTGGGACCGGCACAAAGAAATGCACTGGCTTGTGCATCTAGTAATCTTATTTATTAATGTCAGCCTACTTACAACAACATTTACATTCGTTTTCCAAGAGGAAATTAAAATTTGATTTGTCACACCATCACAAGCTTTTAGACTTTTCTTTTTGCCATACATTTGGTATTGTACTAACAAAACATTTATTTAAATTTTAATAATTATAGCAGTTAAAACTACTCTGTCCATATTTGCAACTTCTTAATTAAAATGATAACTTTTAACAGTTGGCTAAGCTATTGGTGTCATTCAAAGGGGATCCAGTGTCTGTCAGCCTGGGATAATATGCTCGACAAGCCACGTTGCTTCGCCAAGGACGGCTTGCACCTGTCACCCTTCGGCTTTCGAATACTGGCTAAGGCTCTTGCCACCCCCATAGTGCCTTTTTTAGGCAAGGCTCAAAAGACAAACCCACCTCCATAGACAATACCAGAAACAAAAAACTAAGGGTAATGCTACTCAACGCCAGAATTCTAAACCTCAAGATGCACGCACTCGAGGCACTCCTCAGTATGGAGAAAATCAATATCTGTGCAGTAACAGAAACCTGGTTCAAGGCTCCAGAGAGCACCCCAGCACTACCAGGATTCAACTCATACCATTCTTTTCGGCCCCAGAACTTGGCTCAGCAGACCTCAGTGCTTTGCCGAAGATGGTTTTCCTCTGTCACCCCTGGAGTTTTGGCTGCTGGCCAAGGCTCTTGTCACCCCCATAGTGCCTTTTTAGGCAGTGTCTCAAGAACAAAATTCCTGAAGTAAAAATTCCATCTAAGAAGGTTTTGCTGCTAAATGCTTGGAGTCTGACACAAAACTGCATTCACTGGAAGCAGACCTCACCTTGCAAGACAGACATTTGTGCATTCACGGAGACCTGGTTCAAGGCTGTGAAGAGAACCCAGACAAGTCAGGCTACACCTCCTTCCACACGTTCAGACCACACACTGGTGTGTGAAAACTAAAGGAGGCGGTGTATCATTATTCATTAAAGATAAATACACCTCCAGATAGGTTAGGCAGCATGATTCCCTGGAGGTACTTCAGGTGCAATTAACTGTTGGTGGGACACCTAGTCAAGTCATTGCCAGTTACAGGACCCTGTCCATGAATCGGGACACCCACCCTGCCTATTTGGATGTACTTGAGTCTATAAAGATGCATCCGAATACCATGGTTTTGTGCGACTTTAACTACCCATCCATTGACTGGGGAAATTACTCATGAGGAAACTTACTTGCCCAAAGGTTCCTCGACTTAATTTACTCACAAGGGGTGCCAACATCCTGGATCTGGTGCTTCCCAATGTGGGAGACCACTGTAGCAACCCCCTTTGTGAGGTCTTCCCTGGTGAGATCTGCTCATAAATCAGTCTTATTCAAAGTTACTGTCACACTTGACCCCCACCCCCCAGTACAAACCATACTAAATAAACTTCTCCAAAGCAGATTATAACCTCTTATGGGATGGTATAAGTAGCTTCACTGCACCTCCTCCTTCAGATGGAACTGGCAACTATGACGAGTTCTATACAAATGCTTTATACAAACACCTGAACAACTGCATTGACTCGGCTATACCTGTTGGGACCAAAATAAGCTCCTCAAGGAAGAGCAAACCTGTCTGGTGGACAACTGCCATTAACAGGCTTTATAATAAGAGAAAGAAATTGCTGTCTTAAGTGTAAGAGGGAGCGAGCACCAAACTGGAAACACTCCCTCCTTGGCCTAAACAAGCAAATAAGACTCCTTGTGAAGTCCTCCAAAGCTAGCCATGAATGCATATTAGCTTCCTCAACTAAGATCAGCCATAAGGCGTTACATCCGTAACCTAAAAGGAAAGGCTCAGATTTATGCCGAACTGGTAGTTAAAGATGCCACGTATACTGAACCTGTGGACATTTCACAGAACCTGTCGGCTAAAAGGTTAGCAAACTTCACTCCACCGTTTCTGTCACACTTAGCCCAATACATCCTTACCACCTGTCCTCTATCTCCAAAGAGCAGGTCATGAACTCCCTGTCTAAGGTCAAAAACACAGCATCTATGACACCTGATAACATTCCAGACTGCGTCCTGCATGGTTTCAAACAAGAATTATCACCACTATTGGGTACTCTTTTTCAATCATAGTCTAAACACTGGCTTCATCCCAGCTAAATGGAAAAAGGCCACTGTTATCCCCTTGTACAAAGGTGGTGCTTCCACTGACCTCATAAACTATAGACCTATTAGCCTGACTAGCCTTATCTGCAAGGCCATGGAAAGAATCATCACGGACCTCATCAACAAAGATATTGGTAACCTCCAAACACTTGACCCTACTCAATTTGGATTTGTCAAAGGGAGATCATGCCTGTTAAACCTCATGGACTTCTTCAAGACAAGTCACCAAGGCCCTTGATGAGGGAGAATCTTTGCTTATAGCCTACCTAGACTTAGCCAAGGCTTTTGACACTATCCCCACTCAGACATAATTGACAAGCTCACCCCGCTAGGTATCAACCTGTATATCATTATATGGGTCCCTAACTGGCTCACTGATCGAACACATGTAGTCAAACTAGGGGAATCCATCTCCAACAGCAGACCTGTAACCCGTGGTGTTCCACCGGGATTACCTCTAGGACCTCTACTGTTTTTGGAATCTATTTTTCCGAAGTGCAACCTAAAAGTAAAGGTCTGTTGGTGACAAAGTTTGCTGATGACTGCAAACGGCGAGCAGTCATAGAATCTCTAAATGATGTCAACATCCTACAAGAGGGTCTTACACAAACAAACGACTTGTGACAAAGTCATGTCCTTCAACTCCTCGCAAAAACATGTATTATCATCCCTTTAGGTAAGAGTGATGTTCTGCTAACTACCACATCAATAACAACATCCTAAGTACGGACTCAGTGGTGAGAGACCTGGGCACACAGGTTGACAGCAATCTTATCTTTGATCACCATGGCTCCACAGTGGTAAGAAGGGCATTCTGTATTGCTCATCTCATAAGTAAGGGCATTGCCTCCAGAAAAAAAGTTATAACCTTCTTGTACTCTTCCCTCATCAGGCCAATAATTGTGTACAGTGTCCCCTTTGGCATGTAGCTTTCCAAGCACTTTCAGCAATTGGAGAGACCACAAAGGTTCCTCACAAGGAAAATTCAAGGTCTTCGGCATCTGTCCTATGAGAGTCATCTGAAATCATGGTCACTTTATTCTGTTTTATACAGACTATTGAGAGAGGCGATCTCTGCCTTGTATATAAGGCAGTCTTTGACCCTGCATTGTTGGAAATGCTGCATATCCAGAAGTCAAATAGTACACGAGTTACTCGCTTTAATGGCCTTAACCTGGTATGTGACAGTAATAAACCTGCTGGAGGGACAGATTTGTCTCCCAAAAGTTACCACACCTTTGGAAGACTTCTGCTTCATGTCAAGCAGAGCACCTCATTGGCCCTCTTTAAACGCAGTTTGGATGATTGGATAGGTAAGTTCACCCCAGAAGTTCCACCTATATCCCTCTTGGACAGGGGTGATAGGTGCTGATTGTGGAAATAAGGGTAAAACTTGGATAGGCTTGTAAGGGCTTGGGGTCATTAGCCTGGTAACCTCCTATGATCAGCTATCATCTACTGAGGGAAATATTTTTTTGTATCTTCAGCCGAGTATAGACACTTGCAAGTAAATGTGTAAAACTTCCTGAATCTCGCAGCTTTCCCTAGCAGTAGCCACATTTCCTTCTACCAGCCCTCAATCTCATTATCTAATAATTTCCCCTGTTTCATCCTCATTTTTCTTTAATGCTCCATTTCCATTTATAATAGCTCGTACAACCTAGAGATTATTGCACTTTTTGCCTCTTTCACTTTTCCTTATTCTGTTCGCCATTTGATCATTCCTTGCTATTCCTCAAGCTTCTTTTTGACGCACATCAACTCTCTTTTAATGTCGTCAAAGTGGAAATAGGCTCCTTTTATTACATTATAGTTCCTTAATGCCTTTTTGCACCTCCACTGAGACAAGAACCCTTTTTATCCTATAAGTCCCTAATGGAGCCAAAATTGGGTGTTGGGGAGCGGGCCAGTCTGCTGATCCTGCAGACTATCCTGTGTCCACCTCATATGAAACTTGCGCACACTACAATTCCTGCTCTTGGAAGATGCATGTGTATTATCACATATGCAGCATTCCAGATAAACAGCACACCGCAGTTCAGCATGGGCATGTTAGACTGCTTGCTGTGGGTGACCCACCTGCACTTCTGCAAATGTCACCAGTGTGACTACCCAAGCTGCCCCTATCCCATCTGTCCACTGCTCATTTCTGCTAGCCAAGCTCTGGTCTTTTGCATCAGAGCTTTATCTCTCTGCACCAACAAGACTGGGCATAAGCCTGTTCTGTTTTTTTGGAGTGAATTAAATACGCTACTGCACAACTTGTTGCCCTGTACCAGTGGTTCTGAGTTTGTGATATCAGACTTTTGAATAATGAATCACTTTTGAATAAAAATGTCTGTTAACAAATATCAGTTCATTATAGGGTGAATGTAGCTTGTCAAATCTGTTTTGTCTAATTTAAATACACTGCGAGAGCAAACTTTGTGTAATAGAGAGAGATGAAGCCCTGGTGTCAACCCAGGTCCGATTTAGTGTCCCCAAGCACTGTAGGAGCTGGCAGGTGGGTGATGAAAATGGGTTTTCATGTCCTGGGTGCACGCTGTGTTAGTGGGAGAGCAGAGCATGCTCAGGCATGTTTGTTGTGAGGGTTGTATCAGTTGCAGAAGCAGGCGATACCCCACACATTAGGTCATTGCATACCCATCCACCAGGTGTGTCTGCAGGTATGCAAGGTGGAAACATAAGGTCATATAAAAACAAAAAAAAGCCCTGCATGAATTTAAGTATATTGCCTGGCACATGCTTATCTAGGGAAGTGATGGACTGTTGTCCCTACGAATGGATCAGTAGTGTGGCTGAGTGAGAGAGGTTCATTGGACAGGTGGAGACTTGAACAAACAGTAAGTAAAAGTAGTGCACTGCGTCAGAAAGTCGGTAGTGTATTGGCATAATTTTCTGTAGAGAGGCAAGCCTTCACAACCCAGTGTAAGGAGGGGACTAAGCCTTTCTACCCTACAGAGATCTACCCTTTCCTGCAAAAGAACACACCATTGCCCTACACTAACAGTGGCTAACTGCCTTTCCATAACACAAAGATATTGGCTATGTCTAGAATCACTGTTGCTTAGGAAAGTTAAAAACAAGTAAACACATAACACAGAATCTCCAACTGTTGTTTTAGGTCATTTATTCCCATAAGTCCTGCAAGTTGCACACTGCTGATTGTAGTTTCTCATGAACTTTGGGAGTCACTTCTCTAGGATCTAGTTATACACTATATTCAGATTAAAAAACATATCCAGTCTGAAGCACTATATAGATATATATATATATGCTTTAGATCCTTCATGATCTTATTTTTTGCACCCTTAAACTGCAAGTTTAGTCAGTTAACTTACTTCAAAATTCACTTGATAGTCTTTATTATGCTTCAAATTGTAATCCTCCTCTTTTTTTCTTTTTTTTAACAAACCCCAAAGAATATATTTACCATATAATCACTTCATTTTCATTCATAAAATCTGTTACATGTACTGTATTTGTATTCTTCAATACTAGTAATATTGTATTTGTATTCTTCAATACTATTAATATCATATTTATTTGTATATTTAAGTTTTATTGCACAGCCTTTTGTCTGAAGAATTGTTTGTTGAATTCGATATTTGTTTTTTGTGCCCTGTTTTTGTTTAACTGCTCATTTGATAATGAGTGCAGTGTTCTTAGTGGGCTAGCCTGAAAATAGTCAATTGGTATCAGAAGTGTAGCCTAGACAACGAATGAATAAGTAAATGAAATAAATACATAACTACAGAATGTTGGAGAAAGGGACAACTTAAACTATTGCCCATAATAGATCTTTCCCATACTCATTGGTGGCACAGCCTCGGGATTAGAATATATGTTGGGTGTTTGGGGACATCCCCCACTGTATGCCAGATGGGATTACAGCTGGGTTTTTCATGCTGCAGATGCATTTCTTTGTTTTACTTTAATTTCTGTTGGTTTGTCATACTAGCAGGTTTAACTCTGCATTTACATGGCATGTCTGTGCTAGGACAGTTTAGAAAATATCGCTGTCCAAAGTATATTGTTTATATTAGTTTTATAATGTTTATGTGAATTATAGGATGTTAATCTTCAAACATTTCTGATAATAATGTACTTTTCGTACTTGTTAAAGTTCTGGATTTCATTAGTCTGTGTTTTATCTTCTGTGTACAGCAATTTTTATTTGATCAAATGTGACTGTTGTAACAGTTAGTCAGGTCTTTAAGAACAAGAACAAAACTACAGTAGTCATCTTCATCAGTTAAGGGTGAAGGGATAGTAATAATGTTGTGTCTGCTGAATGTGTTTCCTTCCAGTTTCTAGGTCTGTCTTCTCCACTGGTTTGTTTGCATGTGTTAGAAGGAAGTACATGGGATATGATTTTTGAATGACTAGAAAACAAGTGTGTTTTGTTTACTAGGATATATTTTTCTAATCGGTAAAGTCTGTTTAAAAGGTTACTGTTTTGTAATATTTGTAAGTATGTAGTAGGCTACCAGACTACTGATTTATTGCTAGCCTACTTAGTAACCAGTGGTGAAAATCCAACCCCTGTACCTTGCATTTGTGAGGTAAAGGCTTAAACCATTATGTCAACTTCTCCCTCAATTCGAGGTAGTGTAGTATTTGGGCTGAGTTTATTGTTTTTCAGCTTTTTCCCCCCAGAATGCATTGCTTTGTACAGCAAAGGTTGGTTTATTTGAAATGTCATACTTGCACTGGACTAGGAGTTTGCAGTTTGCACAAATGATGTTTTGTCTGCCTTATTATGCAGTTTTAAGATTTGTTTGAAACTTTCAAGGTAGCGTGAATCTGCTTTGGTGGTATTTCTCATAGTGGATTTCCCATAGATCTGTGCTTGTATTCATGGATGTTTCACACATGGAGTCTAGCATGTGATGCAGGGTGTGAAGACCTTGTAGAGTACTGTGTAAGCTAGTCTGCAGTTTTGAACTTTTTTGGTTTCTCTTTCTTGAATTTGAAACATTTTTAGAATTCCTGAAGTTGTATTTTGAAATGTTACAGCCACATCTATGTGGTTAATGTATAGCTTCAAAACTATTGGTTTGATGGCACGTTATCCCTGCTGTTCTCCATATCATATTTGAGATTCTACAAAACTCCGATAGACTTGTAGAGAATTTTAACACGGGTATACATTTTCATTTAACAGATAAATAAAACGGAGTTGGGGAACATGTTTATAACCCAGCACCTCCTAAACCTTTGAGAAAAACTCCATCTGTAAGTTACACAGTGAAACACTCTAGTCTCCTTTAAACATAAACTAGATAACTGGGTGGGTATTAACAAATTTGCTTCAGGTTTGGCCCTCCTGAAGAAAGAAGGTGCATCCTCTGGGATGATGCAGGCAAGGTGTGAATGATCATGATCTGTTGACCTTGACATAACTATGAATCTGTAAAAGACTCAGGACAGCACATAGGAAGTATTCATGTTATAGCTACGACAGCGTTTGTCATTTACTCATTCATGCCTTGGGTTCTGCACCACAGTCTGTTGTTTGTATGATCTTTGTAGCATATTTTATTCTGTGGATGATAGAAGGTACAGAGTAAACTCCGGCTTTTGTAGTGAAGGTTTTCCATTTTTTTTTTAAATTATAAATATAGTAATCTTTCTTTGAAAATTGCAAGCATTATGGCTACAGTAGCTTGAGAACAGTGGTCATTATCTGCTTTTCTGCTAATTGTGAATAGATCTGACTATTTCACCAAGTGCCAAAAATGGATAGTGAGGCATTTTCTGTTGAGTGAAGCGGTTCAAGTTCCTTGTTCTGTGTGTAATCCAAACTGTGGTAAAAACATGAATGTTGATGTGCATATATTTCAGCTTTCAAATCCAAGTTACAAAACAAAAGTAGTTTTATAAGGGAAAGAAATGGAGATACTGGCCTGAGGAATTGGATGTCTCTAATCCCTTTGATATCCTGGTGTGTCACACACTAGCAAGGTGCTCAGATAATTTTTAGTATTTGATTACAGTAACTGGAATCGCTGTAGGCTGGTTACATTTTTATTTAAATCTGTTAAGTAAGACACTTATTGCTTTCAGTCTGTCTTTTATTAGTATTATATTGGAATCTAAAAATGTCTATATGGCATGACAGGAGATCCTACTGACATTACTGGACCATGTCTCCATGCTGTTAAAGTCATGTGTTCAAGCCCACTGCAGTCTGGCATACTTCAGAGAGAAGATCAGAAGTTTTGGCTCCATGTAACAAAAAGTGTAATCCTCTTTAGCTGAAAACTGTTTAAGAGAACCTTGTAGTTTTAGGGAGTTGTTAAATATGCAGTGTCTTACATTGGTAAGAAAAGATTGCAGTATTGTATTGGTAGTGG
The DNA here is from genome assembly GCF_019279795.1 of Protopterus annectens. Lineage (NCBI taxonomy): Eukaryota > Metazoa > Chordata > Ceratodontiformes > Protopteridae > Protopterus > Protopterus annectens. The sequence continues at coordinate 573,667,095 of NC_056747.1, forward strand.
TTACTGGAATGTGCTGTATGCTGCCCAAAACTTGTTTTGCTTTGCTTTTGTCGTTTTTTTTTTTTTTTTTTTTTTTTTTCATCTTCGTTCTTAGTGTGTCCATACTGTTACTGCACATTCTCTTATTAAAAGTAACACATTCACATGCGTGTTTATTTTTCATCAGTACACAAACAAAGATGTGTAAAATGGCAAATGAGTATTTTTCCAGTAGAATGAGGTATTTTGAAGTAAGATGGGGAAAAATATCTGAAGCCCAGTTTTTTTTACACAAGTCCCAAAAATGCACTTGTCTGCAGAAGATAGATTTCCCAGATTCTTATCCTTAAGTCTCTTCCTGTTAATGATAGAATTAAAACACAGTGCTTGTTGATGGTGAGAGAAATGCATAGCTTTGAAGAAGTCACTTGCTTGCTTTCTTACAAGTTGCATCAGACTCCTAGAGTGACCCCACAGCAGCCACTTCTACCTGCTGAGTTTTCAAGGTAAAAGGAAAACAGAATTAGGTTGCCATGTCTTTCTTCCATATCACACATGAACGCACTCTCATTTGCAGGCAATTTTAGAGTCCATAATGTACCTTTACAGCATGTCTTTTGAACATGAGAGGAAACCAGAGCACATGGAGAAAATCCACCTGAACACAGGGAGGACATGCAGACTCCAAACAGAAGTCACCTCAGCTGAGAATCAAACCATAGAACCTCTTGGTGTGAGGCAGCAATGCTATTTGTTGCATCACTATGCCGCCCTTTCCAATAAGTACATTACCCTTCATAAAACGACTTTGTTGCACAGGAATTCTACTTAATTTCAGCTATTTCTGACTTTTGCTGGGAGGATTATCACTGCCTGAAACTGGTTGTCTTTTGAAGAGCTCATCATTTCTGATGCCTCACTACCAAGGGCACTTAATTTGCTAATCCAGAATGAAGTTGCAATATTTTGGTGTAGCATTGGTCCCCTTTCCCTCTTATTGCCAACAATTATGTATTCAATAAATGACTTTTAATTAATAATTTTTGCAACTCTCAGCAGTAAGTAATTTTTCTTATAATTTGGTGATATTAGTTTAGCCTTCTTGGCTATTGCAGAATATTCATTTGCGTGTGTGTGTGTTTGTTACTCCTGAGTACAACTGGTCTTATTGACTTGTGAATATAAAGTAAGACCTGTATCACTTTATTTGTATAATGAACAACCTACTAAAAGGATGTGAGGATTTCTGAGTCTGTGTACTTTCAGATACACAACTGCCTGTAAACTGAGCAAAAAGAACAGCAGGGTCACCAGTTCCTGAACACCAGATGTAGGGGAAAATATTCTTCAAGATAAGACCACCCCCATGTCTTATAGGCTACACTAATCAGGAGGTAGAGAGATATGTAGTTAGTTGCTAGAGAGATTTTTGCCACTAGTTGTTATGATTCTTAAGTTTAGTATTTTCTTTGGCACTGTTGCACATTACTGCCTGTGTACATGTGCCATAATAAGAGCCCTTTAGTCCTCGCACAGTTCTCTGAAAATATTTCCATTTTCAGATCTCAGCTCTCCAGGCTGTCTGCTTTGCAGAGAACCTTGGCAAATCTTCCATGCCGTGTCAGCTGGCAGGCCTTTCATGGCAGCAAGGTTTTATAGTGACAAAAGAACAGGAGATGGTTGGGTATGGCAAAGAGAGGTAGAGGTAGAAAGGATGATATCCATTTGGCTATACAGAGAATGACTTGGGATAAGTGGAGTTTAGGAGTACGAAGGGGAGAGATATTGAAGCAGTCTGGTTTGATAGGGAGTAAGCATGGATATTTTACAACATCAGAACATATTGGCCAAGCCCTTTAGTACAAGCAGAGATAAGGAATTACTAGAAGAGAGCAAGACTTTCTTGACCATATTATGGGTTTAAGAAGAAATTTCTAGTTATTTAACGGTTTTTAATTTTTTGTCTTCCACAATAGACTGGCAAGATGTTATAGTCATGCAGCTGGAAAAGCAGGTTTGGGAGGCTTTAGGAGGGTTTAAATAGTAACTATCTAAAATCAGCAACTAAGTCCAAGATTCTCAGAATATTCCCATTTTCCAGGGTATGGTAATCTTAAAGTTTCTTAAAGTTGGTGTATGTAAGTTTTTTTTTTTTTTTTTTTTTTTTGGGGGGGGGGGGGTCTGCCCCCTACAAAAAAAAAAGTTTAAAAGAGAAGAACAGTGTTCAAAAATGCAGGGGAAGACAGAATATTTTGTTATTTTTTTTTCCTTGAATTCAGCCCTTGTTGTTTCAAGAGTTGAGATTTCAGTAGGGAGCAGTTTGGCCAGGTAGCCAACCATCCTTTAAGGTATGGCAGTTGGTGAAATTAAATTGTATTGATTTGAGTCTGTCAAGGAGTAGCAATTGAACAGCATGCTTGACACCCAGGGAAAGGTGTTGTGTGGTAAGGTATTCCTTGTGAACTCTGTAGTAGTACTATTCTTTTGAAGTTTGTTTTCTAGCGCACATCTGGTTAGCTGTGATTGGATTATTTTTGTCTAGCTGGCTTGAAGCATGAGTTGTAAATGTAGTAATAATTTCTGACCGCAACCATTTCCACCAGAAATCACTTAGTTTGTGCATGTTTTCCCCATTTTTACACAGAAGGATTCATAGATGTTGTGAACATCGATATAGAATAGATGCCACACATTGCCCTTAAACCAATCTGTTGGCACAATTCATAAAATTAATTGCTGCAGTGACAAATCATGTACATGTAACAGTGCAGATGTAATTGATAAAACAGTGTTACTGAGTAGGTGATGGTGTTGCACACATTGTCCATAGTATTGGTAAGTGGAAGATGTAGCAGGGAGTGTTTCACATCCTTGCAGTGCAGTAAGGAATAACACAGCAGTAACGTTAAAGTGCATCCAGAAGCAAGTATGTATCATAAATATCTGACGGACTATGTGGGTCAGCTCATGCTGCACTAATTTCCCATCCAGAGCTGCATTAGATCTTTGTAGTGCTGTCAGGGTGTTGGGGTGGCAGTGTACACCAAAAACAGTTGGGTGAGGAAAGAAAATGAGGGAGAACGCACAAGTCCCTCAACCTTCCTTTGGACATGCATGCCAGTATGTAAACTTGTGTGTTTTTGTTTTCTTTGTTCATAACCTTACAATGTTTGCTTTGTAACATGCAGTGCACAAAGCACCAGATGTACTTTGACTGCTACGTATGCAGGTTACACAGTAATCTTCTAGTGGTAGACAAAGCTTGGAGGTCCTTTATGAGTTACTTTGCTTACATGAGACAGAACAATTTGCGAATGTATTTGTTGCATTTGTCATGCATATAGGGAAGTCCTGTTTTGTTTTTCTTACGGCTTTTTCCCGGTTAGGGGTCGCCACAACAGAACTCTGGTCCGCTAATGATTGGCAGTAGATTTTTATGGTTCAGAGGTGCCAGCCCGACGCCCAACCTTCAGAGAAGGCACGCCATTCACGCATGTTTTTCGAATGCCACTCGACCGTGGGGAGGACATGCAGACTCCACACAGAAGGAGCTCCAGCAGAGAATCGAACTGCAGAACCTCTTGCTGTGAGGCGACAACGCTACCGCTGCACCACCGCGGCTTGATACCTGTGGTACATAATATTACATTAAGGAATCCACTGTAGGGAGGAATGTGACTGGCGTGTGGGATGCGATTGGCGTGTGGGATGCACCATCATTGTGTTCATGCTGCAATACGTTTAGAGTGTGTGATCCTCTTTTACCATGCTTTTCTGCAGATAGGACAACTGGAATATGCACAGTGATATTTTTGTTTATTTGTGTTAATCTGTTCCCGATGTTGTTCAGCCTTGTTTTACTGAGCAGCACATAACATCACAGGGTCTGTAGCTTCTGTTTAGTTTATTGTATGGACAGTCTGCACTTTCATAGGTTGATACTAGGCTATCTGCCCTAGGGCATTTATAAGCCTAGCCAGAGTGTGTTTGGCTTTTGCCGCCCTTTTAGATTAGTTGACTGTGCCTCTGTATAGTAGGTCACAGAAGATGGCCCTTTTGAGGTTAGTTTACTGTGCCTCTGTCTAGTAGGGACACATAAGTGATCCCAGGGGTAAACCTATGATCTCCCATCCACTCATCAAGATTTCTCTTGAAGAGGGTCATTGAGGGACTCTGCCTAACATGGATTGGGATTTTGTTCCAGAGTGAGGGGAGCCTCTGGGATATGAATCTGTCCCTCCAGCATGTCCTGTTTATTTATTTCTGTGATGAGGTTCAAGTCCCTGGAGCGTGTAGCTCTAAGGGATTTGGATTTCCTGAGGTGGAGCATGTCCATTAATTCTGGGTTGGACATGGCTTTATACATCAGGCACAAATCGCCTCTGAGTAGGCAGTAAGCAACTGAGTAGAGCTGGAGTTTCTTTAGCCTAACTGTGTAGGGCATCTGTTTGAGTCCCTTGATCCTCTTGGTGAAGTATTTTTGGGGTCTTTCCAGTTGCTGCAGGTGTCGGGTAAGGTACATCCCAAATGGGGCATTGCATTCAATTATGGGCCTGATGAGTGATGAGTAGAGGGGCACAATGACCTCTCTTGATCTAGATGTGAACCCTTTCGTGATAAGGTGGGCTATATAGAAGGTCTTTCTATCCACTTTGGCAACGTGATTGTCAAAGGAGAGATTGCTATCTACCTGGGTCCCCAAATACCTAATTACTTCTTCCCTACTTAATGGATTACCACCTATGTGGTAATTTGTGAGCACTTTGTTTTTCCCAAAGGGGATGACTATGCACTTTTTGACATTTAGCTTTAGGCCATGGCTCTGGCACCAGTTTTCCGTCTCTGTGAGACCCTTTTGGAGGATGCTTGTGTCAGTCGGCAAATCGATTATGGCACCCAGTTTGCAGTCATCTGCGAACTTCGTCAGCCATAGTCCTCCTGTGTTAGCCTATACCTCAGAGAAATATATACCGAACAAGAGAGGTCCCAGGACTGAGCCTTGTGGGACGTCACTTGTAACTGGTTTAGAGTCTGACATGGCACCTGCAATTCTGACCATGTGGGTTCTATCCCTGAGCCAGCTTGCAACCCATCTTGTAACATAGGGGTTGATATTTGAGGTGGTGAGCTTATTTATGATGCCCGAGTGGGGTATTGTGTCGAAGGCTTTTGCGAGGTCCAGGTAGGCTGTGTGGACTACCTTCCCTTCATCTATGGCCTTGGTGACTGTTTCAAAGAAGTCGACCAGGTTCAAGAGGCAAGATCTGCCCTTAACAAAGCTGAATTGGGTAGAATCCAGTGTTTGGAGGTTCCCAATGTCTTTGTTTATGAGTTTCATGATAATACGCTCCATAGCTTTGCAGACCAGGCTAGTCAGGCTTATAGGGCGATAGTTTCCGGGCTCCGTTGTGGCACCACCTTTGTGGAGTGGGACCACTGTTGCTGTACGCCATTCCTTGGGTGCATATCCTGTAGTAAGGCTGAGATTGAACAGTGACTTTATGTGAGGGTACAGTTCTTCTTGGAGTTCATGTAAGATGCAGCCTGGGACACCATCTGGTCCCATCGATGCTGTGTTTTTTGCTTTGGAGAGGGCAGCTCTCACCTGTGCATCTGTGATGTCAGGGAGGCTATACTCTGTTGGGATAGACATTTGCTCTTTTGGGGAGGAAAGGGAGAGAAGTTTGCATTGAACCTGTCTGCCAGGATGTTGGCAACGTCTGTGGGTTCAGTGTATTTTTTGTCATTTTGAACTAACTCGGAGCATATCTGGGAGTTGCCACCCAGGTTCCTGACATAACTAAAGAAGGCCTTGTGATTATCTTTAGCGTCTTGTGCAATGTTTCTTTCGAAGCTGGCCTTAGATGATTTTATGAGGGATTGTAGTTTCTTGCTAGTACTGATCAGAGATGCCTTCCCTTTTTGGGATTTTGCTCTATCATGTAGTAGCTTCCTCCTTCTGTTGTATAGCTTATTTATGGCTGGGGTCCACCAGACAGGTCTCCTGCCTTTGGAGGAGTGAGTCTTGGTTTTATTTGGGATAGCACAATCCATGCATTCCTGTAGGTGTCCATAGAATGTGTTTGTAAAGGATTCTGAGGTTTGGTCCGTATTTTCCACTGTCCCGGGGGCTTTGAAGGATTCCACCTCGGTTTTGAGAAGTGTGAGGTTTGCTTTTGAGAAGTTCTTCACCGTGGTTTCCTTGGCTGGGGACTGGATATGGATGTCCAGTGAGATTAATTTATGGTCAGATCTTACCAATGAGGGGTATACCTCTGGTATGGAACATAGAGTCCCCATGTTGGTGATGATCAGGTCCAATATGTTTTCCCCTCTTGTGGGAGTGGTGACCAGTTGTTCCATAGCATTTGAGTTTATTAATTCTAGGAACCGTTTGGCGAGGGTGTTGGGGCTTGAGTAGTGCTCCCAGTCTATGTTTGGGTAGTTGAAGTCACCCAATATAATGGTGTTTCGAGAGACCTTCATATTCTCCAGTGTTCTCAGGAAAGCCAAGTGGGGTTCCTGAGTTTGGGAGGGTGGTCTGTAGCAGGCTACAAACTGAAAGGCAGTTTTGCCCACTGTCAGTTGCACATGGATGGTCTTTGATGCTTCGTGCAGTGCCACTAACCTGGAGGTGTGGGTATCTTTGATGAATATGGATACTCCCCCTCCTTTTGTGGTTCGGTCCGAGTTTTGGGGCCGAAAAGCATGGTATGAGGTATAACCTGGTAGTGCTGGGGTGCTGTAGGGAGCCTTGAACCAGGTTTCTGTTACTGCACAGATATCTATATTCTCCATACTGAGGAGAGCCTTGAGTGTGTGCATCTTGAGGTTTAGACTTCTGGCGTTGAGCAGTATTACCCTTAGTTTCTTTTTCTTTGTGTTGTCTATGGAGGTGGGTTTGTCTTTTGAGCCTTGCCTAAAAAGGCACTATGGGGGTGGCAAGAGCCTTAGCCAGTGTTCGAAAGCCCGGGGGTGACAGGTGCAAGCCGTCCCTAGCGAAGCAACGTGAATTGTCAAGCATGTCATCCTAGGCTGACAGACACTGGATCCCCTTTGAATGACACCCATACTTTAGCCAATTGTTAAAATTGATAATTTTGTCTTTATACTGTGGCATCATTCTTGGTGAGGGTAAGATGCTACTCAAGGTCTGGGTCATACCAGCCTGGGCTACATGATCAGAGAGCTCCTCTATGTCTCTTTTCATGTAGTCCAGGGAGGTATGTCTCCGGTCATTCACACCAGTATGGACAATGACGGAGTCCTATTTGTACTTGCTTTGGAGTGACCTGAGTGCTTGTGTTATGTGGCGGATCCTAGCACCCGACAGGCAGCTTACAGTGACCGTCTCCTTTTTCAGCCTGGTGAGTGGGACATCAAGTGTGTCTGACAATAGAGTCACCTATTACAAGTGTATTAGGTGTGTTGTTTAGCCTTAAGGACTGTGACTGTGTGGCACACTGACTTTGTGAAGTATGTGATACGTGGGTATTGTTGTGGCGTAGCGGTTGCTTGGATGTCTGCTTTGGAGGTCTCTGCTGCTTGGACAGATTTTTATTTAGAGCCTCCGAGTATGTTTTTGTGTGTTTATGTGTTTGGTTTTCTGTCGCGATAGGTCTATGTGAGACTGGATTTGTGGTTACCTTCTCCTCCTGACTGACTGCGCCAGTACTGGGTTGAGAGAGCTCAGCCTCCAGTTTGGCTATATAGTTGCATCTCTTATATATATTTGAGCTTGTTGGGAGGAGGAGAGGGTGGTCTGTGTACATAAGGCAGTTGTAACATTGCCTCAAGATTCCCAGATTCACCAGCTGGACTGGAGAGTAAAGCCGAAACTGACTTTTGGACATGCCAGAATAGTATAAGGAACTACTTTTTGACTGATCAAAAAGGAACAATAGGGAGCCAAGTACTTAAAGGGAGTATAAGAGGGTGTAGTGCTTTAGTTTATTAGTGCTTACTTATAAGATTACTTATACGAGCAAATGCAGGGCTTTAGAGTGAAAATAGAGTGCTTACTTTGAGATTTAGAACAGTTCTAAGGGAAAAAGTAAAGAACAGACTTTGTGGAGCCGGGAATAGTTTAAACTCGGTTAAGCAGCGCTGCGCTATGCGCAAAATTGTGCAAAACCACGCAAATGCGGGTTCTAAAGCAGGGAAAACTGAAAGAGATAGGAATTGACCCAGAGCAGCCAATAAGCTACTAGTTTCAGGGCTGAGACCACTCCTCCGGGGACAGATAGGCTGCTCAAAGCTCCCCACTCTCACTGGTGAACATAGAAGCTTCCTCCTATCCAAGTAAGGATATGGGCAACACAGGAAACTATACCACAGTCGGGAATTCAGCAAAACCTGAAATCTGGACTAATCTAGTTCAGCAAAGACGTGAAAAGAGATTTTTTTTTTTTCAGGAAACCGCAGAAAACACTGTAAATGCTATAAACAGGCTAGCCCACTTTAGTGTGTAGCCTACAACAGTTATACAATACAAAAATGATTTAAATTGATATAAAACAAGTGCAAAAACTGTAAAAAGCAGAAGGCAAATGCAATTTAAACTTTTTAAAGCACAGATCAGTTAGAAATTCGCTTTTTAGGCGGGAAAAGGCAGTCGGAGCAAAAAACAGAGAAAAAATACTTAAATCTGGAAAAGTCTCTCTTGGGTCTCTCTGTTGCCTGTATCACTCTGCAGGACACCACAAGGAGCTGTGCGGAGTTGTATACAATAACAAACTTTTTAAATCACAGATTCGCTAAAAAAACTGGCGTTTTAGGCGGAATTAGTTAAGACAGCAAGAAAAGCAGAAAAGTGATACTTAATCACTCCAAAGTCACTCTTTTGTCTCTCTGCTGCTGTAGACTCTGCAGAACACGTGGAAGGCACTTGCTGAGCAGAATGCAAGCGTAAAAACTGTGCAAATGAGGTTTTTATAGCAGGGAAGTGAAATAGATAGAAATTAGCCCAAAATGGCCAATAAACTACTAACTTCTGGGCTGAAACCACTCCTCCAGGGACAGATAGGCTGCTCAAAGTTCCCCTCTCTCACAGGTGAACAGAGAAACTTCCTTCTATCCAAGTAAGGTAATGGCAACACAGAAACTTGTAACACAGCCCTGGATTCCGCAATAACCTGAAAACTGGACTATACTAGTTCAGAAAGGCGGGAAACAAGTATATATATATATTTTTTCAGAAAATAGAGCAGATACAATCAAAATTAGCCCAAAAAGGCCATTAAACTACTAACTTCTGTGCTGAAACCACTCCTCCAGGGACAGATAGCCTGCTCAAAGCTCCCCTCTCTCACAGGTGAACAGAGAAACTTCCTTCTATCCAAGTAAGGTATGGCAACACAGAAACTTGTAATACAGCCCTGGATTCAGCAATAACATGAAAACTGGACTATACTAGTTCAGAAAGGCGGGAAACAGGTATATTATATATATATATATATATATATATTATTATTATTTTTTTTTCCCCAAGAAAATAGAGCAGATACAATCAAAACAACACTTTACCCAATTAACCAGTTAAAAAGCTTAAAACTGAGCCCTGTTCCAGTAGTCTTCAAACAGACAAGTTCTAACTGCACAGTCCTGCCACTAGGGTTCAGAGAAACCTTCTCCAAAAAAGACAGCCTGGATCAGTGCACAAGTTATACAAACAAAGCTAGATCCAGCCGGCCTGAATCTAGTCTATGCTACAGCAAACAAGGCGTACTGATTTCAGAAAGAAACAGTTCAAGTAAGCATGCACAATAAGCCTTTAACCAGAAATTCCCAGCTCAGAAGGGCAGAATGTATCCTCTCCTCCCACAAGAGTGCAGACCACAAACCTTCTTAATTTAAAATAACTGTCTTGAAGCCCAAGTCCTTAATCCAGAACTAATACACTTTTAGAATAACAGGCACTGAGCCTTCAATCAGCAGTTCCCAACTTAGAAGGACGTACACTACCTGTCCTGCCACAACAGTGCAGACCACAAACCTTCTTAATGTAAAACAACTGGTTTGAAGCCCAAGTGCTTAAACCAAGGGCCTTTGAATAACTGTTACAATTTCATCAGGCTACTAACAAGCAGTAATAAAGGCAGCAGAATAAATTCAATTGAGTACTTTTAAAAAGAGGCAAAAGCAAAATAGGGTAATAAAGTACAGTAAAATACAGTAAGGGAGATGAAGTGCAAATGTTTTTTTTTTTTTTTTTTTTTTTGAGATGGAGGAAACAGAGCAGATTAAGATACTATAGGGGAATTCCCTTCCCAAGTGCTCTCTCTTTACATCGCAGAGGAGATGGGACTGGTAGGAGTATCCAAAATCAAAATATAATCTCACTGCACTCAGTTGAGTGAGAAAATGAGATGGGTCCAGGAGGAGTGTGCAAAAAGAGATTTACAGCAGGGGCGGGCAATTCCAAAGCCCCCAAGATTAACACCACAACAAGAAACAAGGAGGGGGGTGGGGAACTAACTGCAGAGAGACACAGACACAATATTTACTGAATCCAAGACGCACAATATTTACTCACTCAAATCTTAAATAAGTGCAGAAAAATATACTTAAATCAGCTTGTGTCCAGCTGATATATGCAGACAAGTCTCAGTAGCCAGCAACTCGATTTAAAATGATGCATTCCTGTAAAGTACAGCATGTGAGAGAAACATTCATTCCATACTTTAAGGCTTTGTTAGTCATGGTAGATTGTGGATACATCTGGTGGCTTGCATCATACCTGACCCATTACAGGTACATGTTGAAGTAAAAAGTTAATCTTCTATACTTTGGAAGATGTTTATGAATTGTATAGGGCTGTTGTGTGATATTCCATCCATGTATTAGCCTTGCACATTGCATACGAGGTTTGTGAGTACTACTCACAATTTTCTTTTGTATGTTTTATTACACAAAGTGCATTAATGGAAAGCCTTCCTGACAAAGAATTTTTAAAACATAACAGAAATCAGCAGTAGTGTGTAATGCAACATATTACCTTGCATATATCTTTTTGCTGACATTGCTACAGTAGATTTATCAACTCTTCAATTTAGGAATCCCAGTATTAAATGGGTATATGTACTGCATATGAAGTTGAGTGAGATAGTCCTTAATTTGGTCTCAAGTAAGTCAAGTATGTGTTTTGGAATTAGATAAATAACCAGTACCCCAAAAGTAAGATTGGCATGCGAGTTGAACAGGCCAAAAAACTGCATTTCCTACACCAGGTAGATTACTAAAAAGAAAAAAAAAATCACACTGTCCATTTAAGAAGACTCCGTTTCAAATACGGAATCTTATAATAACTATATAAGAAGGCTTCTGTGTTTGTTTAAATTTAAAAAGGTATTCCTTTGAACAATTATGATTATTGTGTTTTGAAAATGCTGTTGAAAAAGTCCCATTTACTTATTTATTGTAAGGAACAAAGTGATATTAGCTTTGCATATGGACATTTTGTGCGTTTTCAGAAATATTTTCAAATTTAATTGTACTACATTTTGTGATAACCTGATTGAAGAATATTTGTGATAACCTGATGCAGAATAATTAAATACAGGTCTGCGTAATGAGTTTGTCTTTTAGGTTGTACATCTGCCTTCCAAATTGGGAACCCAAGAAGGTGGACTCTGTGTTGCAGGGTAGAAGCTATCCCAGTTTTGCACCAGACATCTTTTTTTTTTTTCCTGACATTGATGTTGTGTTATTCACTGTTCGAACAAGCTTACCTGTGGTTTCCCTGCATTACTGGATGCTGGTTCAATTGTGCTTTTTTCATTGGAAGGTGAATATTAATGCATTGCCTTCTCGTTTTGTCTTTTTGAAGGTGGCTTAAGAAGTGCGATGATCACCAGGTATTAATTTCTAGGTAAAGAACATGTGTAATCCATTATAAATGCCTGGATTTTAATTTAAGTACTATGCCTGTAATCCTGAAAGTGGGCACAGTTTCAACAGTGTTGGATGTGGTTGTAGTTTAGTAGTTGATGGCTCAATTCTAGTTTTAAAAAGCTTGTTTCGTACTTTGCAGAATGTGTGTCTGTGTGGGGTGGTATTTCTGTTTGCAGTATCTTTTTTTTTCATGCTGTTTGCATGCAGTGGTATACAACAACATGCTCTACCGCGACTGAAATTAAATATTACAGACACTAAACTCATGTTTTTTTAATACAATCCTTTTTCTCATACAAACTGTCAGATATTTGTGAGCTGTCAAGACTGCCACTTAATTTGCCAGACTACAGCAGCTGCAGTCTTGCCTCTCCTTCTACTACACCTTACTGTGTAGCATTACCATTTACTGCATATTCCACAAAAACAGGTCACGTTTAAAACTGAGATGGTGCTACTCTGCTTATCAAAAAGATTCATTTAGTACACAGTTTCTCTAAAACACCAAAGTGTGAGTTTCCTTGAAAGTTTATTTATTTTCACTTATTTTGGAACTGGGTAATTAACTGTAAATCCAGTTGTACCTTATGCATTATCTTTCCTAGATATATGGCCTAATGTCCACAAGTATAGAAAATCAACCTTTCAAGTCTACTGTAAGTAATTATCTGTGAGCAAGCTTACGTTACAACTGCCAGTATACTCTTTATGATGATCCAGAAGCTGAAATTCAGTAATCCTCTAAATATAGCATACCCATGCTAGAGGGTGTGGCACAGAAAAAGCCCTTACTGCAAATCAGGCAGTCTAAGTTGGAATAGTGGATCAGGTGCAGGAAGAGCTGGGTGGGGGAGGTGGGAGTGAGCAGCTACTGTTGTCTGTCAGAATAATAGATTGGTGGTCAGCTGATTTGCTCCCTTGCTAGATGAGGCTTGCAGGTCACAGGTGCTTTTGTTTGGGGTGATGTAGACCTTGCCTTCTTAGCCACTGAAAGGTAGCCCTCATAGGGGTGTGTAGGAGACCCCCACATTACAGTGAATGCCCATATCCGCCACCAGGGGGCAGAGTTAGGGACTTAAAGCAAAAGTCCTGATGGCTTCTAATTAGATAAGCCCTAACCACTGTCACCAGCCATCTCAATGAAAAAAAATTGAAAAGAGCATTACCAATAAATATCTTTACTCCTTGAATAGAATGTGCCTTTTGAATACTCTAATAAATCTGTCAACACAAACACCCTTCAGACAACTGTAAACTACTATTCATCACTATTTAAACCTCAAAGAAAAGCAAACTGTCTTAGTCACTGCCAGAGCCTCTGTCCTCATGTTTGTGTCTACCTCTGTACTTCTGTCTGATCAGTCCTGCCTCTCACTTGGATCCTTCCCTGCTGTTTCAGAGATGCCACGGATTATTACTGCTGTCAGTCGAAAAAGACCCCAAATTCTGCCATTCTGTAGGTGTAGAACGTTTCTTTAAATGAATGCCTTCAAATTTGAACTATCACAAGTGTAATCAACTTTAAGATGCACATAGCCCATAAGGTGAAGGCATGTGTAACAAAGTAAAATTACAGTTGTTACAGCCTGTCCTGTACAACCTAAGTTTCAACTCCACCTATGCCCACTGGAATCCGATATTTAAACTATATAAAGAGTAAAATGGACTTTACTGCTGTAATGTAGATCTGTACTGACTATTGGTAGATGTACTTGTATGATTATGCAACGTTATTCTGTATATCAAGTAAGTGTAGTGCTTTTTTAACTTAATTATGGATGGATAAGCAGTAATATTTCTGTATACAAGCTCAAATGTATTCAGAAATGCTTTAATGTACTGTTTGTTTTTTAGTAATTATTATAATGTATTTGTTGTGCCAGGATTGTGAGTGAAAATGGAGCTTTCCACTTACTTGGTAGACTAAATAAATAAATGCAGAAAAGACAGAGATGAGAATTTATGACAGTAAAACAACAAATTATGCTTAAGGCATTTTCATTGGTAATGCTGCAATGATTAGTGACTGAACAGCAAGTAATGACCTCCACCCAAAAAAGAATTCTGCATGCAGGGTGTGTGTTGCATTAGGAAAATCAAGAGGCGGGTCAGTATTAAGTTATGCTTTAGACAATATTTATAAAGCACGTACATTCATATTCTGTAGAAGGGTGGTCTTTCAGTTTTGCTTTAAAAACTAGATCTGCTAAAGATGTCAGTCTAATAACAGAAGGACTAATGCTACTGGTACGTGCATCACTTGGCAGACAAAGCTTTGTTAGGCTGCGTACTACCTTCCCGATATACCATAATGCATTGCAGTACCAAATCTCTTCAAATTATCTTTTTGCACTTTAGGTTGAGTAATAGAAATTGGCTTCAGACTGCAGGTTTGTTTTTGTTATAAGCAAAATATGTATTTTGAGAGTAAAGATGATTTGGTTATTTTACTATTCTGTATCCTTCATGCCTTCCAATAATGTAGTTTGTAAATTTCTCCTCTCAAATTTTAGTCAAAATCTTTGCATCTGTTTTTGCACCTAGTCACAGTTTTCACTCTTCACTCTCTAAGACAATGAAAGCATTTTGAAGGTGTGCCTGTAAGAGGCACACCAATGTATTTTTGACACTGTACCTGCAAGTACCCTTTTTCTAAAGCGTTTAGCAAAACTACTTGAAAAGGAGTAGCTTAATTTGTACTTTATTGGAACAGTCCTTTTCTGCCAAGGAAACTGGTTATTTGTCATCAGTAGCTCCCAAACAGTGTGCAGTACCTCATCCTACACGGAAAAATGTCCTATTGTAATTGCCGCTTGTCAGGTCTTTCCTTTCTGTGTTTAAAATTAGTGAGCCTATACTAAAATTGATGTGAAAGGACTCTGATTGCATGGGTTAAAGTTGGGGTTTTATCTGTCTTTACAAAACAGAGCTGGCTTGACCCTCATTTTTTGGCAATGACTCTTCAAAATGCTATCATGCTTCACTCCCTGCTGTCTGTCATCTGGCCAATATGTGAAAAATGATGGACAGATTTGGGAAGCAGGTTTGTGTGTCCACCACTTTTGCTGTGGGGTTGATAATCTCTGTTCATTTGGTGAATTTCAGGTGTCCATAATTGAAGAAATGCACCAGACCATAATGCTGGCGAAAAAATGAGCTTTTTCTGTATTGCTGCAGAGGGAGTTGCCAGAGCCACTATATCTACATAGTAATTTAAACCTCACAGACTGACATATAACAGGCTTCATTGAGAACGCAAAGTGCTCCAACCCGGTTAACAAATGTTACATAAAATAAAATAAACCTGTATGGACTTCGCCTTTTCTAATCCTTTGTTTTGATCTGGAAGTCAAATTACTCCTTGAAATCATGAAGGAGAGCAAGACCCTCCTGCCTGTGGGAGTGAACAGCCTCCCGGATTAACATTTTCTAGAAATCGGGGTACCACGTGCCAAATGTGAACTTTGATGCACTACCCAGGTCAACAACAGGTAGCTGTGGCAGAGCTTGGCTCTCAGTTCAACTTAAAGTAGGGTTTTTGGCCCATAGGTAAAGGCTCCTGACAAAACCATGGAGCCTGTCTTCCATGTGTGAGTTTAAAGCAACAATCCTGAAGCATTGCCCAGCTGTCCTAGTATGGGGACAATCCAGGACTCTCTGTCTCTCCACTTACCTGCCTGAAATTCCACCACTGTGGACAGATTGATAAGGACATTAAATATCCTGATGATACCAGATCCTCTATCATGCCTACCACTACCAGTATCCTTTCCCTTGCCCAGTGTACCAGTCTATCAGAAAACTCTGCGAGGAAAGAATTGTTTTAAGTTGCTTTCAGAAAGAAACATTGACGTGGTCCTACCAGAATAGAAATGTTTGGAATATTCAATGTTTTGGTTTTTTTTTGATGCCCAGAAAGGCAAAAGAGCTCAGGTCAGTTTTAGACATTAAGTAGCCTGAACATCTTTATTCCCAAACAAACCTTTTCCATGGTCTTATTCAGTCTGTTCTTCCCTGTCTAAGAGAAGGAGACTGTTGCTGCTTTTGGAACTCAGAAGCATACTTGCATGTCAGAATCACCAAGGAGTCTAGGAGGTACTTGCTTCTCCAGTTAGGAGATCATTTTTATAATGTCTGGATGCTACCATTTGGTCTTACCTCAGCCGTTATGGTGTTCACCAAGTGTTCATACTTGGAACCCATTAGATGATAGTAGTCAAACTCTTCCCATACATGGATGATGGGCTCCTAGCTGCTCCATACGTTCAGGCTGTGATGGTTTCCAAGAAGCCCTTGCTGAAATCCTTTCATAGGTTCATAGGTAGGTACTAGGCTATCGGCCCTGGGGCCTATACAAACCCAGCCAAAAAGGTACCCTGGCTTTTCCCACCCAAGAAAATTATTTTCCTGTGCCCCTGTCGAGCAGAGCCACAGAAGAGATCCCCGGGGTGCATTTCCTATTTCCCATCCAATCCTCCTGATTTTTCTTGAAGAGTGCTAATGAGGAGCTTTGTTTGATATAGATAGGTAGTTTATTCCAGAGTTTGGGAAGTCTCTGGGACAGGAATCTATCCCTCCGGCATGTTCTGTTTATTGTGACAAGGTTTATGTCCCTAGAGCATGTAGCTCGGAGGGATTGGGATTTCTTTAAGTGGAGCATGTCCAACAGCTCTGGGTTTGACATAGCTTTGTATGTTAGGCAGAGATCACCTCTGAGTAGGCGATATGTGACGGAGTAAAGCTGGAGTTTTTTGAGACGGTCTGCATAGGGCATCTGTTTGAGGCTGGTAGTCCTTTGTGAGGTATTTCTGCGGCCTTTCCAGTTGTTGTAGATGTCTTGTGAGGTACATACCAAAAGGGGCATTGTACTCTATAATGGGTCTAATGAGTGATGAGTAGAGGGGAACAATGACCTCTTTTTTTTCTGGATGAGAAACCTTTTGTGATGAGGTGTGCCATGTACAAGGATTTCCTGACTACTGTGGCGATGTGATTATCAGAGGAGAGACTACTGTCCACCTGTGTCCCAAGGTCTCTTATCACACTTTCGGTGTTAAGTATACTGCCGCCTATGTTGTAGTTCATGGGTACAGAGTTTTTACCAAAGGGGATGACAATGCACTTTTTGGCATGGAGCTTGAGGCCATGGCTTTGACACCAAGCATCTGTCTCAGTGAGGCCCTATTGTAGGATGTTCACATCGTTGGGAGTTTCGATTATGACTCCTAGTTTGCAGTCATCGGCGAACTTCATTAGCCAAAGACCTTCTGTGTTAGCCTGTACTTCAGAGAAGTAGATACCAAACAGGAGAGGACCCAGGACTGAACCCTGTGGTACTCCACTTGTCACTAGTCAGAAGTCGGATTTGGAGTCTGCTACTTTCACAGTGTGGGTTCTGCCAGTGAGCCATTTGGCAACCCATCTTGTGACATAGGGATTTATACCTAGTTTAGTGAGTTTATCTATAATTTGAGTGGGGGATGGTGTCAAAAGCCTTGGCAGGATCTAGATAGGCTGTGTGAACACCTTACCCTCATGTACGACTTTGGTGACTGCTTCAAAGAAGTCTTATCAGGTTTAGGAGACATGATCTGCCTTTTACAAACCTGAATTGGATGGGGTCCAGAGTTTGGAGATTACCAATGTCTTTGTTTATAAGTTCCATGATGATATGTTCCATGGTCTTTCAGACCAGGCTCATCAGGCTGGGGCAGTAGTTCCCGGGGTCTGTGGTGGCTCCCCCTTGTGGAGTGGGATAACTGTCACTGTGCACCATTCAGTAGGCACAAAGCCTGAGGTGAGGCTATAATTGAACATGGTACTTAGGTGGGGTGCCAGTTCATGTAGAATACAGCCTGGGATGTTGTCTGGTCCCACGGATGCTGTGTTCTTGGCTTTGGAGAGTGTGTTTTTTACCTGTGCAGCCATGATTACAGGAACCTTGCATTCTTCCAGTATAGAGATAGGTTTAGTGCTAACTTTACCCCCCACCCCCACCCCCTAAAGAACCCATCTGCCAGGATGTTGGCAATATCAGTTGGGTCTGCATATTTAGTGCCATTGTGCTGCAACTCAGAGCAGATCTGAGTGTTGCCATTGAGCTTTTTGACATAGCTATAGAATCCTTTGTGGTTGACTTTAGAATCAGTGGTGATTTTGTTTTCGTAACTAGCTTTGGAGGATTTTATCAGGGATTGCAGCTTCTTACTGAGGCTGACAAGGGAGCTCCTCCACTCATGGGATTTTACTCTCTTTAGCAACAGTTTCTTCCTTCTGTTGTACAGTTTATGGCAGGGGACCACCAGACTGGCTTCCTTTTTTTGGAGGATAGCATCTTGGTTCTGTTTGGGATAGCACGATCCATGCACTTGTGTAAGTGCTTATAAAGTGCAATTGTGTAGGATTCAGTAGTCGTAACTGTATTGTCCATCTGCATGGCTGTCATGAAGTTCAGCACTTCTGTCTTAAGAAGCAAATAGTTGGCTTTGTAGAAATTTTTTACCATGGTTTCCTTAATAGGGGGTGGGGGCAGGATGTGGATATCTAGGGTAATTGGCTTATGGTCGGATCGGACCAATGAGGTGTTGACTTTAGGTGTGGAACACCGGTCACTCGTGTTGGTAATGACTAGATCTAGGATATTGTTGCCCCTGATGGGGGTGTGGATAAGTTGATCCATGGCATTGGAGTTTATGAATTAATTTCATTTTATAAGTGTCTTAGTGAGCCTTGCAAAGTACATTCCTGTGTTCATGTACCACAGGAATGTATACTTTCTCCGTAAGCACAGGTTTCTAAAATAGTAACATCCAGTGCCTAAAGGTCATAGAATTGATGGTCCTGGCCATTCCACTGGTACCCCACTCCAGGCTACACACAAGGATATTATAGTAAATAGTCAAGGTGATATGGTCTCGAGTTCAGACACTTTTTCCCTATCAATCAAAATGTCTAAATCCTGTAAACAGCATTATCAGTAGTTTACTGACAATCTCATCCTTAAACTCTAGTTACCCAAATCAGAAGCCTGTGCTAATACAGATTTGGCACTATAACTGGGAAATATTCAGAGGACTCTGGATGACTTTCATATCGAATGTTCACATAGGTATCTTATAAATGTAGTTGTTTCTCCTGAAATTGTCAGTATTTTATGGCTCCCTTCTTTAAGATGCAGTTGTCTTCTATTTGGACAGTGTAGCAATAGCCAGATACACAAGAAGGGGTGGAACATTCATCCCCTCTCTGCTGAGAATCCTTGGGAATCTGGGATTAGGCTCATCCAGACAATCCACTTTCTAGTATCCAGCCACATTACAAGAAAGGTCTAGTCCTTTGTGTGCAGACAGAGTGGTTGTCTTTTAATGGGACAAGAATAACCCTAAGCAGCTGTGTGATTCTTTAACTGTTTCACCAGTTGCAACGTGCAGAAGATGACACTGCACAAAGCAAAATTCCTTCTTATAGCTTATTACTAGCCTCAGAAAACTTCAGTGTCCTTCTTTTCTCATATTGCAGCATTTTTACTGTGGGATAGTCCACCTCAGGCGACCCGAATGTTGGCTCCTATACAAAAGCTTTCAGCCTGGCTGCTGTTGGTGCGTAGAACATCACACACACATATCTATAAACTGGGGACCTTAAATGTGACATCTGCATGCACAGACCTCAGAACGTTTCTGCTGCATTTGAACGTCAGATCAGTCGCACTGCTCCTCTTTACAACGTCCAAAGCCAAGTACCGTGTTGCAGATTTCTTACCTATGTTCTTGCTTTGCTGGTTTTTACATTAGCCAATGTCCACTAAGAAGGGTAAATGTTGATCAGGGTGTCAAATTCTGTATAAGGACACCCACAACTGTTGCGTCTTTTGTCTAGGCCAGGAACATGACCATACCTCCTGTGCCATCTGCCAATCCTTCATCCCTAAAACTCTTAGAAGCCATTTGACTGCCCTTAACCTGTACTTAAAAAATCAAAGGCTTAAGAAGCTAGCCCTTAGGATGGATCCGGAATCAGCTGAACCAATAGAACCACCCAAGTAAAAGGCCAAAGTTTCGTGGCCTACCATCACTGCCTCTCCGTCATCAGACGTCCTGCCATCCACTGATATAGGGGTCGAGGGACGTCTGCTACAGCTGTCTGCTTCTAGGGCCCCCCTCGAGGTAATACCAAACTAAACCTTTGCAGGTAAGGTGTCTGCAAGGTCCTAAATACCAATGTATACCAAAAAAATGACCAGCAGACAGTGGAGACAGAATAAAATTGGATATATTTATCCAAACCGGTTTCGGCTTATGTAATATCAAGCCTTCATCAGTGTAAAAATACAAAAAAATTCACCCTATTTATACTGTCATCAATTCAGAAGCCAATCACAGATGTTCATTTAACCCTGGTGTAAATAATCCATCTAGTTTAATTATCCATTTTTTCTCCTTGACATTAAGCAATTCATGGCATCCAGATTTATTTTGTTGGAAACCAATCATTTTGTCTATAATTGGAAAATGAAAATATGTTGTCTTGTGGGTTAGAGCATGTTTAAAAAGAGCATTAGTATCATGCTGATTCCTAATTTCACTCGTGTTCAGATATTCTATATCTCACAGCCCTGGACGTTTGTCTAACATAAAAAGTCGAACATTGACAAGTTGCCAAATAAACAAACCATTCGGAACTACAATTATAGAAAAATGGAATCTGAAATACTGTGCTGTTTTTTTTTTGCTACTAAAGCTAGTGGCTTTCAGCATTCTGCAACACTTTTTACAATGCCAACATGGGTGGCTCCCGTTAGCAATTTGTCCTTCAGTTGTAAGTTGTATTTTGTCCGTTGGTTTGAACCCACTCTGTTTATAGTGGTTAAAATGTGATGCTAAATTTTTCCCATTCCTAAATGAGAAAAGGCACCTATCCCCAAGTAACCCTGATAATCTATTATCTGCCATAACAATGTTCCATTTCTGGCGTACACTTTCAGTAAGTGCCCCAGTGTTCCTCCCATATGTGGTCACCAATCTAAGTTGCCTTGTAGTGTCAGAATTCTTCTCTTTATATTTTAGAGAGTTCATTTCTATCCATATCATTGACCACATTCCTTGGATGTGTAATGTGTCCAGTCTGATAACCCCTTTCTTTAAACCTATTAGTAAGGTCATCTCTGAAATGCAAATATGAATCCTCAGCTGAGCATATACATTTTACCCTCATGTATTGGGATTTAGGGATGTTCTTGCATATATGCGGTGGATGATAGCTGGAGACATGGAGCAGAGAATTACCTGTAAACTTCAGTGGTGAGGATATTATCTGGGGCCCTGATGATCATTACATCCAGAAAAGTAATCTTATCCTTATTACAATTGACAGTAAATTCAATCCCCCACTTATTTTCATTAAGATATCCAACAAATTCCCCAAGATATTCCTCATCCGCCCTCCATACCATCCAGCAGTCATCCAGGTATCGCCTCCATATATCCATTTGATCAAGATATAGATTACGGGTAGACTCGTACACTATTTGTTCCTCAATATATGCCATAAAAATATCCGCATATGTAGGGATAAAAGAGGCCCCCATAGCTGTCCCTTTGATCTGTAAAAAACACGAGTCACGATGGAAAAGCACATTTTTGGTTAGTATATGCTCACAGTGTGACACCAGTGAATGATAAAAAACACCGCTTTATTCCAGAATTCAGGCAAAATGTTCCACACAAGCAGGAAAACCAAGACAGAAACTGCAAAAGCTAAAAAATCAAAGAGTTGAGCGCTTTCATCCCCCACTAGGGACTTCCTCAGAACTATTCAAACAGTTATTCCCAGCATTCTAATATTCATAATGTATATATATTTTATTGGGGGGTAGTTGTGTGACTTAAGGTATTAAAATATAATTTTATTTTTTATATTTGTTTTTAGGAAATAAAATTTATGGTGTTATGTAGGGCATGTCAATGCCCTACATAACACCATATCAATCTTGATTAACAGATCCATAACTGAGGCCACCATCCCCCCCATTTGGAAAATTTCATAGATCATTCCACTTCACAAGGGAGGCTCCTCCACGGAAACATCTAACTATAGGCCTATCGCAATACTGTCTCCAATAGCAAAAATTTTGGAACGGTGTATTCACAAACAACTCCTACACTACCTCACCATCAATAATCTACTGTCTATTACCCAGCACGGTTTTCGCCCCCATCACAGTACTACCACTGCCCTCCTCTCCTTTGTCGACTCAGTAAATAGCAACCGTAACAAAAAACTTATATCCTCTGCACTCTTTCTTGATCTATCAAAAGCTTTCGACATGGTTAACCACCAGCTATTACTCCACACCCTGCAAACCCTTCATCTGGACAACTTGGCACTAAACTGGTTCAAGGACTACCTTTCTGGCCGGCAACAAGCAGTCCAATGGCAAAATAGTCTATCTCAACTACTCCCTAACAACATTGGCGTCCCACAGGGCTCCATACTTGGTCCCCTTCTTTTCTCTGTTTTTATAAATGATCTTCACACAATCATCCCCAGAGCCATCTGCATCCAATATGCGGACGACTCTACCCTGATCTGCTCTGATCTCTGTCTCCAGAAACTCCAAGCAGCCACCCAACAATGTTTTGCCAAAGTTGAAAAATGGTTCTCTGACCTGAAACTCATACTAAACCCAACTAAAACCAAGTTACTTCTATTTTTCCCCTCATCTACCACTCCCTTAGCCCTAGAACCACAACCTGCTAATCCTAGGTCCTTTTTTGTGGAATCCTTTAATGGCACCATCATCGAGCCCGTCTCCTACACCAAGCTATTAGGTGTCACTATTGACCACCAGCTCAAATTTGATATGCACATTGCCCAAACCATTAAGTCAGTTAACAAGAAACTAGGTTCAATGTACAGAATCAGGAACTTTCTTACTCCTCACGCAAAATTAACCATTGCCCGTACTCATCTCCTTTTCACCCTACTATATGCCTCCCCGATATTTTCCTTCCTCAATAAACGTGAGCTCAATAACCTCTCTACTACCTACCACCATATAGCCAGATTCATAACAGGAACACCCTATCGTACCCACCATTGCCTCAACCTCAAGAAACTCGGCTGGTTAGAACTGCCCAATCTTCTTAAATTTAATCAACTCACGGAAGCATTCAAAATAATTAATCAACCTGACAAAACCCCCTCACTGAGCAAAATCCTGACCCCCTACACCAACTTAAGTTCCCTTCGGTCATCAAACAGTATTCAAGTATTAACCATCAAATCTAATAACATGGGCGGCGATGCTCTTTATGCTAACTCTATTGGAAAGCAATGGAATTCCCTTCCCAACAACCTTAGGCTCATGACTTCACTCAATCTATTCAAAAATAATCTCAGAGAATATTTTAAGTCCCACTGGTTGTGCCCATGTCCAAACCCAGATTAATTCCTATAGGTCTCACAGTACCCTACTCTCTTCTCTCTCACAAGCTATTATCTAGCATTTTACTTCCTCCACATGTACCCATGTCATGTGACCAATTTAACTTATGATTTTTTTTCTACTAGCATGTATATATAGATGTCTTATTGTTTTGTTATCTTTATAATGTAGTACTTCTATCTAATTGTAGTGTGATACTTTTTCTTATTATTGGGAGCTTTTCTCCCCGGGCCTCTACTGAAAAAGGATATGTATCCAGCTAGACTAGCCCGGTCAACAAATGTAAAATAAAATAAATAAATAAATGTGCCTTGAAATGTAATGCTATAAGAATGCTGGGAATAACTGTTTGAATAGTTCTGAGGAAGTCCGTAGTGGGGGATGAAAGCGCCCAACTCTTTGATTTTTAGCTTTTGCAGTTTCTGTCTGGTTTTTCCTGCTTGTGTGTAACATTTTGCCTGAATTTTGGAATAAAGCTGTGTTTTTATCGTTCACTGGTGTCCCACTGTGGATTATCAAGTTGGTGCTGTTTGTGTTTCCAGTTTTTGTTTTTGTTTGTGACATCCAGAATGATGGATAACGGAGCTACTGATGATAAAAACAATGATGTTATTGAATTATTGGGGAAAATTAACCAGCAGCTTTCCAAGCATTTGTTACATATCCAAACTCTTTTGGAAAATCAACAATGATTGAGAGACAGTGGAGGCAGTTTGGGCCTACCACTTACTCAACCTACTAGTGAAGAAGGCAGTGAGAGTAGTAAGCAAACCAACGATGTTTAATACAGAAGCACTCACTCACAAGGTACTAAAAAGTACACACAAACTGCAAACCAACAATAAAAATAAAGTGCTTTTCGTCCTGCTCACTAGCAGGACTTCTTCAGATAAAAAATGTCATAAAAACTTCATCATTAAATACTGAATAAAAAAGTGGGAGTTGTAAGCCACACAAGTTACACTCAGTTTAACTTAGAGACATTGCTCACTGTGGTAAACAAGTTGTGATTTAAAATGCAAAATACATGATACATATATTCTAGCAAGATATGTAATCAATAATTAAAGAAATAAAAGGCTTCATTGTTAACAACAGTGCTAACAAAACTAAAGTTAAAGTCTGAAACAAACACTGAAGTTTGTTGAAGTCTGAAACAGTTGCCACATTACTATTACACCAACTAAATACCTAAATGCTAACAAGTAGACATGTCAAGGGTCTAGAAAAACAAGTAGTGCAAAGACGAAATGAAAAAACTAAGAAAAAACAATAAAATAATAATAGATAATACTATTGCAGGCCTGATAATATAGGTTTAAATGTTACATTTTCTTTTTTCTAAAAGGTAACAAGGGTGTTGTGTATAAACATTTATAGTGTACTAGCATCTCAAATTCCTAAGTTTAAGTATACATGCCAAAGATACTACTTAATTCAAACCCAGATTAAAACAAGATCCAGTACGAAGTTGCCAACACAATTCAAATTGTTCCAATAATAAAGATGTAGGTCCACCTCTATTGTCATCAAACACCGAGTCAATGGCTCTAAATAAGAAAGAATGGTGTGGATATGACACTGTGTCTTGCCAGAGCATTATCTAAGCTTTGATTTCTGATTTTATACAAATGCTCGTAAACACGTTCTTTCAACTTACGGTCGGTTTTACCGATATAGAACGCTGTACAACCTGAGCATTGGGCCACATAGACCACAGATTTAGACTGGCAAGTAAACCTAGAGTGGGTCTTGTAAATAATGTTTCTAATAATTACCTCCTTGCCTGTACTCATGTGCTTGCAATAATTGCACATTTGGCATTTGTACATACCACATTTCCAATTTAAAGCTGGTTTGTTGACCTCTAATAAACTTTTCAAGTTGGTACCATGCTTGTATGTAATTCGAGGGCTGTTTTCAGACCGGTCAGCAATTCTAATTATTTCCCAATTTTTTGTATAGGATGTACTTTATTTCCTTAGCATCACTACTAAAAGGGGTAATCAGACTAATTGTGTATTCGTATTTGTCAGGACGACTAGAATCAATTGTTCCAGTATTATTGAGACTCAAACTAAGAATTGGCCTATAAAGGCCTTGTTCTCTCTTAGTGGTGACTTCATCACAGATCATGTCTATCAGGTCCTCAGGGTAACCCCTTTTGAGAAACATTTCCTTCAGTTTTTGACTTTCGCATAAAAAGTCTGACTCAAGTGTGACCATACGTGCAGCTCTCACAAGTTGTCCCTTGACAATGGATTTTTTCTGGTGCCATTGCCTTCTTCACTAGTTCGTTGTCTTTACCTCCAGCAGTCTGTCCGTGTTTGTTTTCCATGGCTTCTGAGAGTTCTGTAGTACACCATCTTTGTCACCACCACCATCTTCTCAACCGGAGAGTATGGGTTATTTAACCCAGCTCATTGAGCAACTTTCTCAACGCAGTGAACAACTGCAAAACTACATGGATGCCACACCTTCTTTTCCACCAACTATGCCTTCTACTACTCCAAAACAATTCCAATCGAGGAGATGCTAACAGAATGGAGGTTCGCCTACCTATTAACAACATAACAGTGCCTGCACTTAGTAATGGTTCAAATTCCAGTGAACCAGGTAACAGCTTAGTAAACAAAGGACCAAATGGTCTCACAAGCTCTGTTTTTGGACCACATTGTGTTAACTGTTTTGCCATAACTAATACTGCAGTACCAGCCACTTCCACTGTAGTAGTTCCAGACACTTCAGCCGAGCATGTAGCCATTAACGTTTTGAATGGGGGACCGAATGGTCACACGAGTGTAATGGCTTTACCTAACCCTTCAGTCACCGTTGTTAACAGGAATACATCAGAGCGGATGCATTCACCAAACTTTCAAACCTCTAGGAATGTGGATTTAAACGCCATTCCTTCTTTCGACCAGTGGCTTAAAGAAACGATGCAGCTCGTGAATACACAATCCATCCAGGTTCAAAACCATGTTACTGAAGGCACAGGTAACATCTCCTTCTTGCTTCAGCATTTGGACAAAATTTTGTTTAAATATAAAAAACTTTTACTGGAAGTGGCGTATCTCTGTCAATGTATTAATGAAAGTATTGTGCTTAAGGGCTTAAGAATTTGTCAGTACCCTACAGGTTTATCAGCTGGGTCTGTGTTTCACCAAGAACTTGTTTCTGTGCTTAACAAACAAGGGTTAGACTTGCTTAATTTAATGGTCAAACATTACCAAATAACTATTGACCAACTGTTTGAGGAAGCAACAGCCTTAGACAGCAGTATTAAACAACATCCTGACTTTGGGCATTAAATGTTTGACCATGACAGAATTTTTGTTAGTATTGATCAACATTTAATTAAACTAAGAGAAGTTAAGATGAAACAGCTTAACAGAGACCGTACAGCTTATAAAGATGGCGCTGCTTATCCTCAACCTCCACCTTCACAAGTTTTTAAAACGAACAAACGAACAACTACGGTCAAATTAATAGTATTCAAAATGCACAAGTTGGAAATCAACATGTTTCGTGCAGTTCACAGATTACTCTGAATGTGCCCCAAGGGGACCATCCCAGTCAAAGATCTGATATTGTTTCACGAGAAGTTCTGCCAGTCCAAAACGCCCAAAATTTTCAGAACCCGGCCTCTCAGTACAACTTGAGATCGAAGGGCAAAAAACTACAGTTCAACAACAACAGAGCGAAGAACCACAGGCGCAGGAGATGAGTTTGCCACACTTCAACACAACAGAACTTCCAAATTTCAAGCTTAAAGAAATTGTTTTGAATGTAGATAAGGACTTCAAAATCTACAACTATACAGACATTGTCATTGACCCACCCTTGGTCGAACTGTTAGCAAAGGGGAACACATTTGTTCCATCTAGAAGGGTTGACTTGGCAAAATACTAATTGACTTAAAATTGTATGTCAAAAAGTTAAACTTGTCATTAATGTTTGGTGACAATGTAAACATACAGAGTAGCATTTTACATACATCTAGTACATTTTGCCCTCCTCTCCATCCTACGTTGCTATTGTTTCAACAAATTTGTGAGATGGACTTTTCCAACTCGTCTAGTGTTAGAACTAATAACAAAAAGTTTCATCTCCCCCCTAACATTTCTAGAGAACAATGCGACTTGTTACATTTAATCCAACAGGCTCCTGTTCGGGTTATGTCACCAGACAAGGGTGGTGGATTAGTAGTGATGTACACTGACCACTACATTAACAAAATGGAAAAGATAGTCAATTCTCACCAAGAATGATGCCACAATATGAAGACAAGATGATCAATTTCAACAATTGGCTTAAGTATTGGTGTCATTCAAAGGGGATCCAGTGCCTGTCAGCCTGGGATGACATGCTCGACAAGCCACGATGCTTCGCTAGGGACGGCTTGCACCTGTCACCCCTGGGCTTTTGGATATTGGCAAAGGCTCTTCCCACCCCCATAGTGCCATTTTTAGGCAAGGCTCAAAAGACAAACTCACCTCCATAGGTATCACAAGGGATAAGAAACTAAGAGTAATGCTACTCAATGCCAGAAGTCTAAACCTCAAGATGCACGCACTCGAAACTCTCCTTAGCATGGAGAACATCGATATCTGTGCAGTAACAGAAACCTGGTTCAAGGCTCCCAAGAGCACCCCAGCACTACCAGGTTATACCTCATACCATGTTTTTCGGCCCCAAAACTTGGACCGAACCACAAAAGGAGGGGATTATCAATATTCACAAAGATACCCACACCTCCAGGTTGGTGGCACAGCACGAAGCATCAGAGACTATCCATGTGCAACTAACAGTGGATAAAACTGCCTTCCAGTTTATAGCCTGCTACAGACCACCCTCCCAAACCCAGGAACCCCACTCGGCCTTCCTGAGAACACTGGAAAATATGAAGGTCTCTCCAAACACCATTATATTGGGCGACTTCAACTACCCAAACATAGACTGGGAGCATTACTCTAGCTCCAACACCCTAGCCCAAAGGTTCCAAGAATTTATAAACTCAAATGCTATGGAATAACTTGTTACCACTCCCACAAGAGGGGAAAACATACTGGACCTGATCATCACCAACATGGGGACTCTATGCTCCAGACCAGAAGTGTATCCCTCACTGGTAAGATCAGACCATAAACTAATCTCACTGGATATTCACATCCCGACCCCAGCCCCTGCCCAGAAAACCACAGTGAAAAACTTCTCTAAAGCAAATTTCACACTCCTCAAAACCGAGGTGGAATCCTTCAAAGCCCCCAGGCCTGTGGAAAATACGGCTCAGACCGCAGAATCCTTTATAAATGCATTCAATGAACACCTTCAGGAATGCATGGATCATGCAATCCCAAACAAAACCAAGACCCAATTCTCCAAAGGCAGGCGTCCTGTCTGGTGGACCCCAGCCATAAACAA
The DNA here is from genome assembly GCF_019279795.1 of Protopterus annectens. Classification (NCBI taxonomy): domain Eukaryota; kingdom Metazoa; phylum Chordata; order Ceratodontiformes; family Protopteridae; genus Protopterus; species Protopterus annectens. The sequence continues at coordinate 573,695,836 of NC_056747.1, forward strand.
ACTATACAATAGAAGGAGGAAACTACTACATGATAGAGCAAAATCCTAAAAAGGGAAGGCATCTCTGATCAGTATTAGCAAAAAACTACAGGCACTCATAAAATCGTCTAAGGCCAGCTTCGAGAGAAAAATTGCACAGGACAATAAGGATAATCACAAGGCTTTCTTTGGTTATGTTAGGAACCTGGGTGGGAATTCCCAGATATGCTCAGAATTAGTCCAAAATGACAAAAAATACACCGAACCCACAGACATTGCCAACATCCTAGCTGACAGGTTCAGCGCAAACTTCTCCCCCCCCCTTCCCCACCAAAAGGGCAAATATCTATCCCAGCAGAGTGCTGCCCTCCTGACATCTCAGATGCTTAGGTAAGAGCCGCCCTCTCCAAAGCAAAAAACACAGCATCAATGGGACCAGATGGTGTCCCGGGCTGCGTCCTGCATGAACTCCAAGAAGAACTAAACCCAAACATAAAACTACTGTTCAATCTCAGCCTTACTACAGGATATGTACCCAAAGAGTGGCGTACAGCAACAGTGGTCCCTCTTCACAAAGGTGGTGCCTCAACGGATCCAGGAAACTATCGCCCCATAAGCCTGACTAGCTTGGTCTGCAAAGCTATGGAAAGGATCATCATGGACCTCATAAATAAAGATATTGGGGACCTACAGACACTGGATCCTACCCAGTTAGGCATTGTTAAGGGCAGATCCTGCCTCTTAAACCTGGTCGATTTCTTTGAAACAGTCACCAAGGCCATTGACGAGGGGGAAGGTGGTCCACACAGCCTACCTGGACCTCACAAAAGCCTTCGATACAATACGCGACTCGGGCATTATAGATAAGCTCACCAGCTTAAATATAAACCCTTATGTCACTAGATGGGTTGCAAACTGGATCAAGGACAGAACCCACATGGTTAGAATTGCTGGAGCCATGTCAGACTCCAAACCAGTTACAAGTGGCATCCCACAAGGCTCAGTCCTGGGACCTCTCTTGTTCGGTATATTTTTCTCAGAGGTACAGGCCAACACAGAAGGACTGTGGCTGACCAAGTTCGCAGATGACTGCAAACTGGGCGCCATAATCAACTCTCCAGCCGACACAAGCATCCTACAAAAGGGCCTCATAGAAACAGACAGCTGGTGCCAGAGCCATGGCCTCAAGCTAAACGCCAAAAAGTGTATAGTCATCCCCTTTGGCAAAAACAAAGTGCCCACAAATTACCACATAGATGGTAATCCATTAAGTACTGAAGAAGTAATTAGGGACCCAAGTTGATAGCAATCTCTCATTCGACAACCACGTGGCCAAAGTGGTTAGAAAAACATTTTATATAGCCCACCTAATCATGAAGGGATTCACATCTAGATCAGGGGAGGTCATCGTGCCTCTTTACTCATCCCTCATCAGGCCCATAATTGAGTACAATGCCCTTTTTGGGATGTACCTTACCAGACACCTGCAGCAACTGGAAAGACCCCAAAAGTACTTCACCAAGAGGATCAAAAGGCACAAACAGATGCCATATGCTGCCCGGTTAAAGAAACTCCAGCTGTACTCAGTGGCATACCGCCTGCTCAGAGGCGATCTGTGCCTGACGTATAAAGCCATGTCCAACCCGGAATTAATGGACATGCTGCACCTCAGAAAATCCAAATCCCATCAAGGTACGCGCTCGAGTGACTTGAACCTCAGCACTGAAATAAATAGGACATGCTGGAGGGACAGATTCATAACCCAGAGGCTCCCTTCACTCTGGAATAAAATCCCAGTCCAGGTTAGGCAGAGTCCCTCATTGACTCTCTTCAAGAGGAATCTTGATGAGTGGATGGGAGATCGTAGATTTACTCCGGGTATCACTTCTGTGTCACTGTTAGACAGAGGCACAGTATACTAACCTCAAAAAAGGGCAAAGCAAAATTCATTGTAAAATGGGTGGCGAAAGCCAAACACACTCTGGCTAGGCTTGTAAATGCCCTAGGGCAGATAGCCTAGTATGAACCTATAGCCCTACTTACCAGCTCGTATCACGTAATGAATTAAATCAAGCTTGTTCTAAAATTAAATCACACTTATACGAGATGTTTTTGGAAGCCAGGATTACTTCTGACCTTTTTAAGTAGCTTAGCATGCCAGCCCCTAGAACTGCTATTCTTTTTGGTGTTCCCAAATTACACAAAAATATTGGTAATCCACCAATGAGACCATTAGTAGACCCCTTTTAGTAGTGATGCTTAGGAGATAAAGTCCAGTCTAACGTACCCTTGGGTGAAATGGGTAGATGAAACCCTTAAAAAATATGTGACCCAGGAAGAACAAATCTGTAAAGACTCTTGGTCATTTTTAGCCCAAATTAACAATTTGGACTACAGTCATTCTTTGAATTTCTTAACCATTGATGTCCAGGACCTTTACTCTTCAATCCCACATGATGAAGGGATTGAATGGACCAGTAGGCTACTGAGGGCCAAGGGAGCACCATCAGAAGTAAACCTATTAGACGAAACGTTGGACATTATTTTGAACAACAATTGCATTACATTTAACAACAAATACTTCATCCAAAAACAGGAGTGCAAGTGGGGTCCCCGTGTGGTGCTAGCTATGCAAATTTGGTTATGGCATCATGGGAGCATGAATTTATCTTTAATAAACCTGATATAAAGAAACAGATCCATTTTTACACCGACTTCCTTGACGTCTTTATACTACTCGGTGGCAGCAGGGATGATGCAATAACATTGGTAGATTATTTTAACAGTACAGCTAGCTTCCTTTCTTTTACCTTTGTCTTTGACAGACCATATTTCTTACCTGGATGTTTATTTGAGCAAAGACGAAACAAAAATTCATATGTTTCTAAAATCTATAGAAAACACACACATTCTAATTCTTTTCTCCATTACAGCAGCTGTCACCCTTGGCACCAGAAAAAATCCATTGTCAAGGGACAACTTGTGAGAGCTGCACGTATGGTCACACTTGAGTCAGACTTTTTATACGAAAGTCAAAAACTGAAGGACATGTTTCTCAAAAGGGGTTACCCTGAGGACCTGATAGTGGTGACTTCATCACAGATCGTGTCTAAGAGAGAACAAGGTCTTTATAGGCCAATTCTTAGTTTGAGTCTCAATAATACTGGAACAATTGATTCTAGTCGTCCAGACAAATATGAATACACAATTAGTCTGATTACCCCTTTTAGTAGTGATGCTAAGGAGATAAAGTACATCCTATACAAAAATTGGGAAATAATTAGAAGAGATGCCCATATTGCTGACAGGTTTGAAAACAGCCCTTGAATTACATACAAGCGTAGTACCAACTTGAAAAGTTTATTAGAAGTCAACAAACCAGCTTTAAATTGGAAATGTGGTATGTACAAATGCCAAATGTGCAATTATTGCAAGCACATGAGTACAGGCAAGGAGGTAATTATTAGAAACATTATTTACAAGACCCACTCTAGGTTTACTTGCCAGTCTAAATCTGTGGTCTATGTGGCCCAATGCTCAGGTTGTAACGCGTTCTATATCGGTAAACCCGACCGTACGTTGAAAGAACGTGTTTACGAGCATTTGTATAAAATCAGAAATCAAAGCTTAGATAATGCTCTGGCAAGACACACATAGTGTCATATCCACACCATTCTTTCTTATTTAGGGCCATTGACTCAGTGTTTGACAATAGAGGTGGACCTGCATCTTTATTATTGGAACAACTTGAATTGTGTTGGCAACTTCGTACTGGATCTTGTTTTAATCCGGGTTTGAATGAAGTAGTATTTTTGGCATGCATACTTAAACTTAGGAATTTGAGATGCTAGTACACTATAAATGTTTATACACAACACCCTTGTTACCTTTTAGAGAAAAGAAAGTGTAACATTTAAACCTATGTTATCAGGCCTGCAATAGTATTATCTATTATTATTTTATTGTTTTTTCTTAGTTTTTTTCATTTTGTCTTTGCACTACTTGTTTTTCTAGACCCTTGACATGTCTACTTGTTAGCGTTTAGTTGGTGTAATAGTAATGTGGCAACTGTTTGTTTCAGACTTCAACAAACTTCAGTGTTTGTTTCAGACTTTAACTTTAGTTTTGCTAGCACTGTTGTTAACAATGAAGCCTTTTATTTCTTTAATTATTGATTACATATCTTGCTAGAAGAGGTAGAAATTTGTTGCAAATGTATGTATCATGCATTTTGCATTTTGCATTTTAAATAGCAACTTGTTTACCACAGTGAGCGATGTCTCTATAGGTTAATTGAGTGTAATGTGTGTGGCTTACAATGCCCACTTTTTTATTTAGTATTTAATGATGAAGTTTTTATGACATTTTTTATCTGAAGAAATCCTGCTAGTGAGCAGGACGAAAAGTGCTTTATTTTTATTGTTGGTTTGCTGTTTCTGTGTACTTTTTAGTACCTTGTGAGTGTTTTGCTTCTGGATTAAACATTGTTGGTTTGCTTACTACTCTCATTGTCTTCTTCACTAGTTTGTTGTCTTTACCTCCAGCAGTCTGTTCGTGTTTGTTTTCCATCACTTACTCAACCTACATCTAATGTGAGTAATGGTGGCAACTCTGAGGGTATAGCTGGGGACAGGAATTCTGATAATGTTCCTCTACCTTTCAAAAATGGAGATGCCAGAGTTTTAATTTTAATATTCGGGTTATTGATGCAAGTCCAAAGCCATAATTTTTATTGTTGGCTGATAGGCTGAAAGGCTTTGAGAAATTAATGTTGGAATATAAAAAACTGCAACTTGAGAATAGTTATTTGATGCATAATATAGAACTTGGTCAAGTTCCACGGGGTTTGCGTGTTTGGCGTTTCTCAAACGGAGCTGAGGGGAATCCCGACTTCGTTCAAGAACTACACAAGGTATTTGACCATGCTGGAATGGAGGTATTGAGACTTATTATCAAATACAGTAACATGAGAATTGAAAGCTTAACTGCAGAATTGGATTTGCAGGATGCATTAATCAAGTCCGAGTTCATTTTCAATCAGTATAAAACTAATTATGATAATCTATTTGGACATATTGACAATGTTTGTACTAACATTTTTATGTGCAAGATGCAAAAAGTTGAGATACTACTGAGTACAGCAATGGTAAGGCTTATCCTGTTTGGACTTGTTGCCAAGGTAATATGGATGCCTCCGCTAATTATACTGAGGGGGAAAGTAACGGAATGAGGTCAATGATGATGTCAGCCGCGAGTAACGAGCCGAGCGTCCCTTTAGAGCAAGAAATACGGCGTTCAGAAAGGTTGAGGAATCGGGGACCACATTACAATTACCCCAAGTATCAGCAAGCCTTCAACAATCAGCCCAGGGACTTTGTGAGTCAGGGTGCTCAACTGAAGCAGTCGAATCGAGGGGGTTTTCAGCAGACGAGATGGCGGACATGGCCATATTGTATATTGAAGGTAATTTCACTGAGGAGGTTGACTGTAGTATTAATGCAGACATTTTTGATGCTTCTATTGTGGGGCATTCTTCCGTGGTTGATTCACAAACTATTTGTAACAACGTGGATCAAAATATGTCCTTATGGATGCAAGTAACAGCTCTTCAGTTTTTGATGTTTTTAATGAAAATTTTGTTGCTTTGGATGGGCATCATGATAGTTATGGTTTTGAACTTTTAGATCGTGTTGCATGTAGCGATGTTAATACGGAAGGTTGTTTACCCCGTATTATTTTTAATTCTAGGGGTGACTTTAAGGTTTACAATTATTCAAAGAAAAATATTGATACCCCTATTGCTGATTTGTTTGCAGAAGGGTACACATTTGTACCTAGTAGAAGAGGTAAAGTAGCGGAGACTATTTTAGATTTAAAAATGTTTACCAGGAAATTAAATCTTCGGGTATGTTTTGATAATAATATTGGTAATAATGTGAGTAATTATGACATGATGGATACTTCAAGGTTAATTAGATCTAGTACTTTTAATCCTCCCTTATGCAATATTATTGGTATCTTTGAAAAAGCCTGTGAAATGGATGTGAGGGAAATTTATAAGAGTAATTGCTGTGATATGGGTGTTAATTTAACTGACAAAGAAAAAAAGTTGTTGAATGACATTATGGTACATGGTGAAGTGTGTTTATATGAAACCTGACAAGGGTAATGGACTTGTGGTCATGGATTGTGTGGATTATTCTGATTTGTATGAATACACACCTTATGAGTGATACCTATAAAGAGGTTTCAGTTAATGAAATTAATATTGCACATCGTAGATTGGACATTGCTTTGGATGATATGTTATTGGAAGGGCAAATCGAGTTGGATTCATATAAATACATGAAAAATGAGTTTCCTGTTATAGCTATTATTTTTGGTTTGCCCAAAATACATAAGGGGCTTAATGATTTAAAATTTAGGCCTATAGTTAATGCAAAAAGAGGTAAAACTTCTTTTATAGGTAAGTATCTAGACCATCATCTCAACTCAGTACTGGCGTAACCAGTCAGGAGGAGAAGGAAACCACACTCACTACAATTCTAGTCTCACATAGACCTACCACGACAGCAAACCAAACACATAAACACACAAAAACATACTCAGAGGCTCTAAATAAAAATCTGTCTAAGCAGCAGAGATCTCCAAAGCAGACACCCAAGCAACCACTACCCCAAAACAAAACACATGCAACACATAGCTCACAAAGCCAGTGTGCCGAACAGTCACAGCCCTTAAGGCTAAACAACACACCTGATAGACTTGTAATAGGTGATAATATCGTCAGGCACACTGACGTCCCGCCCACCAGGCTGAACAAGGAGAAGGTCACGGTGAGCTGCCTGTTGGGCGCTAGGATCCGCCACATAACACAAGCACTCTGGTCACTCCAAGGCAAGTACAAATATGACTCAGTCATTGTCCATGCTGGTGTGAATGACCTGAGACGTACCTCCCTGGACTACATGAAAAGAGATATAGAGGAGCTCTCTGAGCATGTAGCCCAGGCTGGTATGACCCTGACCTTGAGTAGCATCTTACCCTCACCAAGAATGATGCCACAATATGAAGACAAGATGATCAATTTCAACAATTGGCTTAAGTATTGGTGTCATTCAAAGGGGATCCAGTGCCAGTCAGCCTGGGATGACATGCTCGACAAGCCACGATGCTTCGCTAGGGACGGCTTGCACCTGTCACCCCTGGGCTTTCGGATATTGGCAAAGGCAATTGCTACCCCCATAGTGCCTTTTTTAGGCAAGGCTCAAAAGACAAACCCACCTTCATAGGTATCACAAGGGATAAGAAACTAAGAATAATGCTACTCAACGCCAGAAGTCTAAACCTCAAGATGCACACAGTCGAAACTCTCCTTAGCATGGAGAACATAGATATCTGTGCAGTAACAGAAACCTGGTTCAAGGCTCCCGAGAGCACCCCAGCACTACCAGGTTATACCTCATACCTTGCTTTTTGGCACCAAAACTTGGACCGAACCACAAAATGAGGGGGGAGTGTCAATATTCGTCAAAGATACCCACACCTCCAGGTTGGTGGCACAGCACGAAGCATCAGAGACTATCCATGTGCAACTAACAGTGGGTAAAACTGCCTTCCAGTTTATAGCCTGCTACAGACCACCCTCCCAAACCCAGGAACCCCACTCGGCCTTCCTGAGAACACTGGAAAATATGAAGGTCTCTCCAAACACCATTATATTGGTCAACTTCAACTACCTAAACATAGACTGGGAGCATTACTCTGGCTCCAACACCCTAGCCCAAAGGTTCCTAGAATTTATAAACTCAAATGCTATGGAACAACTTGTTACCACTCCCACAGGAAGGGAAAACGTACTGGACCTGATCATCACCAACATGGGGACTCTGTGCTCCAGACCAGAAGTGTATCCCTCACTGGTAAGATCAGACCATAAACTAATCTCACTGGATATTCACATCCTGACCCCACCCCCTGCCCAGAAAACCACAGTGAAAAACTTCTCTAAAGCAAATTTCACACTCCTCAAAACCGAGGTGGAATCCTTCAAAGCCCCCGGGCCTGTGGAAAATATGGCCCAGACCGCACAATCCTTTATAAACACATTCTATGAACACCTTCAGGAATGCATGGATCATGCAATCCCAAATAAAACCAAGACCCAATCCTCCAAAGGCAGACGTCCCGTCTGGTGGACCCCAGCCATAAACAAACTATACAATAGAAGGAGGAAGCTACTACATGATAGAGCAAAATCCCAAAAAGGGAAGGCATCTCTGATCAGTATTAACAAAAAACTACGGGCACTCATAAAATCGTCTAAGGCCAGCTTCGAGAGAAAAATTGCACAAGACACTAAGGATAAATCACAAGGCTTTCTTTAGTTATGTTAGGAACCTGGGTGGGAATTCCCAGATATGCTCAGAATTAGTCCAAAATGACAAAAAATACACCAAACCCACAGACATTGCCAACATCCTAGCTGACAGGTTCAGCGCAAACTCCCCCCCCCCTCCCCACCAAAAGGGCAAATATCTATCCCAGCTGAGTGCTGCCCCCCCTGACATCTCAGATGCTCAGGTAAGAGCCACCCTCTCCAAAGCAAAAAACACAGCATCAATGGGACCAGATGGTGTCCCGGGCTGCGTCCTACATGAACTCCAAGAAGAGCTAAACCCAAACATAAAACTACTGTTCAATCTCCGCCTTACTACAGGATATGTAACCAAAGAGTGGTGTACAGCAACAGTGGTCCCTCTCCACAAAGGTGGTGCCTCGGGATCCTGGAAACTATCGCCCCATAAGCCTGACTAGCTTGGTCTGCAAAGCTATGGAAAGGATCATCATGGACCTCATAAATAAAGATATTGGGGACCTACAGACACTGGATCCTACCCAGTTTGGCTTTGTTAAGGGCAGATCCTGCCTCTTAAACCTGGTCGATTTCTTTGAAACAGTCACCAAGGCCATTGACGAGGGGAAGGTGGTCCACACAGCCTACCTGGACCTCGCAAAAGCCTTCGATACAATACCCCACTCGGGCATTATAGATAAGCTCACCAGCTTAAATATAAACCCCTATGTCACTAGATGGGTTGCAAACTGGCTCAAGGACAGAACCCACATAGTTAGAATTGCTGGAGCCATGTCAGACTCCAAACCAGTTACAAGTGGCATCCCACTAGGCTCAGTCCTGGGACCTCTCTTGTTCGGTATATATTTCTCGGAGGTACAGGCCAACACAGAAGGACTGTGGCTGACCAGGTTCGCAGATGACTGCAAATTGAGCGCCATAATTGACTCTCCAGCCGACACAAGCATCCTCCAAAAAGCCCTCATAGAAACAAGACAACTGGTGCCAGAGCCATGGCCTCAGGCTAAACGCCAAAAAAGTGTATAGTCATCCCCTTTGGCAAAAACAAAGTGCCCACAAATTACATAGGTGGTAATCCATTAAGTACAGAAGAAGTAATTAGGGACCTGGGGACCCAAGTTGATAGCAATCTCTCATTTGACAACCACGTGGCCAAAGTGGTTAGAAAAACATTTTATTTAGCCCACCTAATCATGAAGGGATTCACATCTAGATCAGGGGAGGTCATTGTGCCTCTTTACTCATCCCTCATCAGGCCCATAATTGAGTACAATGCCCCTTTTGGGATGTACCTTACCAGACACCTGCAGCAACTGGAAAACCCCAAAAGTACCTCACCAAGAGGATCAAAGGGCTCAAACAGATGCCATATGCTGCCCGGTTAAAGAAACTCCAGCTCTACTCAGTGGCATACTGCCTGCTCAGCGGCGATCTGTGCCTGACGTATAAAGCCATGTCCAACCCAGAATTAATGGACATGCTGCACCTCAGAAAATCCAAATCCCATCGAGCTATGCACTCGAGAGACTTGAACCTCAGCACTGAAATAAATAGGACATGCTGGAGGGACAGATTCATAACCCAGAGGCTCCCTTCACTCTGGAATAAAATCCCAGTCCAGGTTAGGCAGAGTCCCTCATTGACTCTCTTCAAGAGGAATCTTGATGAGTGGATCAGAGATCGTACTTTTACCCCGGGTATCACTTCTGTGTCACTGTTAGACAGAGGCACAGTATACTAACTTCGAAAAAGGGCATAGCAAAATTAATTAAAATGGGTTGCGAAAGCCAAATACACTCTAGCTAGGCTTATAAATGCCCTAGGGCAGATAGCCTAGTATGAATCTATGAACCTATCCTCTAAAAAGAGGATTGCAACATTTTAAATATATATGTAAAGACTCATGGGAGTTTCTAGAAAATCTAAATGGGTTATTATTTGATGAAAATATGATTTTAGTCACTATTGATGTGTGCAATCTTTTTTCAGTTATACCTCAAGATGATGACCTAAAATGGTTAGAAACACGGCTACAAGCAACAGGCTTGTATGATCAAGACAACATAAATGCCTATATAGCCCTTATGGAAATGGTTTTGAGAAATAATTTTATAAAATTTGAGGGTCAATATTATTGTCAAGTAAAAGGTGTTGCCATGGGTGCGGCTTGTGCCCCCATATATGCAAATTATGTGATGTTATTCTGGGAAGAGCAATATATTTTTAAATCAAAATGTATGCAATTTATAAAATATTTTACGAGATTTTTGGATGACATTTTTATGATTTGGACTGGCACTGAAGATATTTTAAGGGAATTTTTTGTTTTCATTAACAATACTGTTGATTGTTTCAGATTTACTTATGCATTCAACAACACCCTTATTTCCTATTTGGATGTGGAAATTGGGGTAGATAGAGTCGGTAAACAATTGATTTCAAAGATTTTTAGGAAACCAACCTTTTCAAATTCTTATTTAGAGTTTAATGGTTGCCACCCCACCTTTCAGAAAAGATCTATAGTTATGGGGCATTTGGTACGTGCCGCAAGAATGACATCCTTGTAAAGTGATTTTATCCAAAAAATGTTTGAGCATAGGGGTTATTCCCGTGACTTTTTGGATAATGTAAAGGGGGAAGTTTTTAGGAAGAGGCAAAATGGTTGGTTTGTACCCATTTTGGGTCATAGTGTTCATAATTGTGCTGAGACAAACCACCTAAGAGATAGAAAGAATAATTTTTCTATTGGATATAATTTTATTACAACATTCAATAAAGATGCACCATCGATTTGCACAATTTTGGAGAAAACTGGGGTTTATTATCCTTAGATAGGAATGTAGTTAAGCTGTTTAATAATTGTAAAAAAACAAAATTTACCTTTAGAAGGGATAGGTGTTTGATAAATGTTATGGAACAGGTTGGTAAAGGTAGGAAGAACATATATACTTTTAAAAAGGCTGGGAATTTGAGATGTGGTAGTTGTCCGCAATGCCCTTTGGTCATTACCACTACAGATAAATTTATTTTGAATGGTAAGGCCTTGCACATTGGGGGGGGGGGGTCCGTCAGTTGTCTAAGTGATAATGTTTTTTATTTAGCAAAGTGTACAGCATGTGCTGTGTTTTATGTGGGGAAAACATGTAGGAAGCTAAAGGCAAGGAACTATGAACATACATTGGATATAAGACATCAAAAAGATTCCAATGCCCTTAGCAGACACATTGTCGAGTTTCCTAGTCATGCTTTTAAGTTTTTGATTTTACAGCAATTAAAAACTAACGAGCAAGGTAATATGCCTAGGGAGGTTCTTGAAGTTTATGAAATGAAGTGGCAATTAATGCTGGATGCCACTAGTTACCCGGGTATTAATGAAACCGTAAGCATTAGTTATTTGAAAATGAAAAACATATATGGTTTTTAAACACATAGTTTTGTATTGCATGCAACATTCATAATGTATGTATAGTTTATTGGGGGGTAGTTGTGTGACTTAACGTATTAAAATAAAATTTTATTATTTATATTTGTTTTTAGGAAATTAAAATTTATGGTGTTATGTAGGGCATGTGCCTTTAAATGTAATGCTATAAGAATGCTGGGAATAACTGTTTGAATAGTTCTGAGGAAGTCCCTAGTGGGGGATGAAAGCGCTCAACTCTTTGATTTTTAGATTTTGCCATTTGTCTGGTTTTTCCTGCTTGTGTGGAACATTTTGCCTGAATTTTGGAATAAAGCTGTGTTTATCGTTCACTGGTGTCACACTGTGGATTATCAAGTTGGTGCTGTTCATGTTTCCAGTTTTAGTATATGCTCAGCCAAACCAAGGAGAAAGGTAATGAAACCTGGTCGATATAATCCCGACCTATATAACCAATATTCAAGGGCTTCTAGGCCAGCCCAATACAGGATATTCATATAGAGAGCTTTGACATCTAGTGTACAAAGCAGCCAACCAGGTTCAAGTTGCATTTCAGAGATTACCTGTATAAATTCAGTAGTGTCCTTGAATCTGGACCTAATCCACCCAAGCAGAGGTTTCAAATATTTGGTCAAATACTGCAAAAAGGGCTCAAAGAGCCTCTCCCGGACACATTTGGTCTCCCAGGGGGATGATATAAGTTTTTGTGAATCTTTGGTAGGAAGTAGATATATTGGTTCCCCGGATCCAGAATTGTAAGTTTTTTCGTGTTGTCAGGGATAATTACTTCCTCCACCGCTAATAGGAAGTCATCAATTTGTTTCTGAAAAAGATTGGTGGGATTATAATTAAGTTGTAAATAATATCGTTGGTCAGCCAATTGCTTATTGGCTTCCAGATTATATTGATCCCAATTTTGTACAACCACAGTGCCTCCTTTGTCCGCCCTTACAATCACAATGTTATGATTATCAGCCAGCTCGGAGACCATTCCCATTTCTTTTTTCATTACATTACTCGCCTTTGCCTGTATAGACCTTGGAATAATAATACATTGTGGTTCATAGGCGGTACAAAGGAGGACCTGTGGTATCTGAATTGATCACCATCACATGTAGCTTCAGTATTTTGAAAAAATAATCTCAACTTGAGAGTTTGACAGAAGTCAACATCATCTTTTGCAAAAGATTCTTCAGACACAAAACATGTAGGAATATATGTCATACCTTTTATTCAAGATATTTCTCTCTAGAGAGGAGAGGGGGTAGGAAGAATTTTTCAAAACATTATCATTCTTTGCTTCTGTACATATTTGCGAAGTAAACCCTCTATGTTCTCTTTTTCCTATGCTTCCTGCCCCCTCCTCCTTCTAGGTTTAACTGTGTGGAATTATTAGAATTCCTTCGTTTCTGTGCTGCTGAACCTGTGAAGGAGAGAGTATATCATTATCCAGCCCAGAAGAAGATTCTTCCCCTGACGTATCGGATGTCACAGACTTCTTAAGGATGGACCTTGGACGTTTTCTACTAGTGGGAATCCTATTAATACATCTAACATGTTTCTCCTTACTTTTAGAGAATGAGTCCCCTTGTTCATAGTCCATAATGTCCCTATGAATTTTTTTTCTTTTTCCTCTCTCTAAGTTGTATTTCCAAATTGGTAAGTTCCATGTTTAATTTATTAAGACAGAGTGAATAGTTTTGCTGTCAGTCGTATTCTTTAATCGCCCAGTAATTTCATTGATGGCCCCAATTTCTCTATCAATGGTTCTATCATAGAACCCACATAAAATTTCTACAAATTGCATTGTAGCTTTATGTTGAGCGTCCTTCCATTGCTGATAAAGCAAATCATCTGGGCTGCTGACCATAGGCTGGACTTGAACTCTCTTTATGACGTCCAAAGCTAAGTACCATGTTGCAGATTTCTTACTTATGTTCTTGCTTGAGCTTGGTTTGCTGGTTTTTACATTAGTGGATGTCCACTAAGAAGGGTAATGTTGATCAGGATGTCAAATTCCGCATAAGGACACCCACAACTGTTGCGTCTTTTGTCTAGGCCGGGAACATGACCATACCTCCTGTGCCATCTGCCAATCCTGGATGGATCTGGAATCGGCTGAACCAATAGAACCGCCAAAGAAAAAGGCCAAAGTTTTGTGGCCTACCACCACTGCCTCTCCATTATCAGATGCCCCGCCATCCGCTGATATAGGGGTCGAGGGACGTCTGCTACAACTGTCTGCTTCTACAGCCCCTCTCGAGGTAGCCATATCCAAAGCACCAATTGGTACATCTACGGAGATGTCTCAGATGTTGGTTATTCCCAGTTTCGAGGAGGAACCAGGTTCTATCGGACTCCCTTCTGGATCTCAGGAATCAGAGTCCCCTTCCTTTGCTAAGGCCCCAGAATCAAGATCTACAGTGTCTCCTAAAACTACTACTCCTAAAAGAAGACAGAAAATAAAACATGTACCCCCCCCAAAGGGCAAATGGACTGGCAGTCCTTTACTCGGTCCATGATGCAGGCCTTCGTGGATCTTAGGCCTACACACTCTTCGGCCCCCTCTTTTTCAGGACTCAGCCCAAGGCCGCCTACTGCTACGTCACTCCTTCCTATTCCCCAGGAAGAAAAAGAAGAAGAGGGCCTCTCCTCTTGCTTAGAGGAGTCAATCACCTATTCTTCACAAACAGCCTCACACCTGGAGTATTATTCTCCAGATGAGGATCCTGTTGAAGGAAATTTCCCTCCAGAGGACATAACATTTGGTGAAACCATCATGAAGATGAAAGAATACTTCAAATGGGATACTTCCCAAATGACAGAAAAAAAATCAAAAAGATACTTTGAGTTGTTGCAGATTGAATCACCTTCCCCATCAGCCATTCCTCCTGTGATCCCTGCATACTTTGACACATTTGCTTCCTGCTCTGAGAAGCCTGACTCTCAGCCACCTGTCCCAAAGAGACCAGACCATTAGTGCTTGATGACCACAAATTCCTAGTAACCCCCCCCCCCCCTTTGGTGGACCCTGCTGTTAACAGCTGTGGCACCAGATAGACAATCTAGATTGCTCCGCTTCCTCATCTCTTTTACCTTCAGATAAAGACAGTAAAATTGTGGATAGGCTGAGCAAGAAGACTTGCACCTCCTCCAACCTGGCCTTCAGAGCTATTAACTACCAAACACATATGGTGAAATATGCCTTGGACTTGGTATCCCAAGCCTGTACACTTACAAACTCACTGCCTGACTCCCCTAACAAAACTGAAGGCAGCATCTAAACTATCCCTGGCATCCCAGGTGGCCAGACACTCCATATGATGCAGTTATGATGCAGCAAAGGCCTCTGCTAGATCAGCCGCAGTTGCATCACTTCTGCATAGATACTCCTGGCTTAAGCTCCAACCACTGCCAGAAGATTTTAAGTCCAAAATCCTAGATGCTCCTCCTGATAATAGCCTTCTGTTTGGAAAGCAGTCTGCAGAGCTATTTAAAAATCTGCAGGAGAAGAGCAAAGAGCTGCAGGGTATTAAACACCTGCTGGTCTCTCCCATACCCAAGTATTATAGAAATTGTTGTGCTAAGACATCCTATGTCAGAAGGACCCCTTCTGCGACCACCCCTTCCTCTAGCAGGCATAGGAAATGGACTAGGAGGAAACTTTCTTTAAGGATTACCTCTTCTGAACCAGCTCAAAGACAGTCCTTTCAGGACAGAAATAATGGCCACAGTGCGTGACTGCCTTGCCCACCTCCCCCTGTCTTCCCGTCTCACTGTCTGCCCCTTTAGAAAGAAATCACCACAGACCGCTGGGTGCTGGCAATAGTGGAAAATGGATATTTCCTATCCTGGCAGGAAAGACCCGCCCCACAGGGCATTCCTTTCCCACCCAAACATCAGCTTCACCTAATTCCCCACATTATCCAGAATCTACGGGCACAAGGCACCATAGAACCTGTCCCATTAGGACAAGAAGAGAGAGGTTTTTATTCCAGACGTTTCCTAGTTCCAAAAAAGGATGGACCATGGAGACCAATCCTGGACTTGTCCATCCTAAATCTTTTTCTAAAAGTCCCCTCTTTCAAAATGCTGTCCCTACAGACCTGCTTCCACTATTGCCACCACAAGCCTTCATGGCCACTTTGGATATGAAGGAGGCTTATGTCCACATCCCATACACCCAAACCACGAGAAATACTTAAGCTTTGCTGGGCCTTGCTCTCATTTTCAATTTGCTGCCTTACCCTTTGGTTTGTCCACTGCACCAAGGGTTTTCACCAAATGCCTAACTCCCACCATAGCTTCTCAGGACCAAGGCATACAGCTCTATCCCTACCTAGATGATATTTTGATTCTAGCAGAAAAAGAAGAGACCTTGAAAAAAATCATCTCCAGTTTTCTTTGTCCCTGCTTCAGAGACTAGGTTTCACACTGAACCTCCCCAAGTCATCCCTTTCCTCAGAACAGATGCCATATGCTGCCCGGTTAAAGAAACTCCAGCTCTACTCAGTGGCATACTGCCTGCTCAGCGCGATCTGTGCCTGACGTATAAAGCCATGTCCAACCCAGAATTAATGGACATGCTGCACCTCAGAAAATCCAAATCCCAGCGAGCTATGCACTCGAGCCTCAGCACTGAAATAAATAGGACATGCTGGAAGGACAGATTCATAACCCAGAGGCTCCCTTCACTCTGGAATAAAATCCCAGTCCAGGTTAGGCAGAGTCCCTCATTGACTCTCTTCAAGAGGAATCTTGATGAGTGGATCAGAGATCGTACTTTTACCCCGGGTATCACTTCTGTGTCACTGTTAGACAGAGGCACAGTATACTAACCTCGAAAAAGGGCATAGCAAAATTAATTTAAAATGGGTGGCGAAAGCCAAACACACTCTGGCTAGGCTTGTAAATGCCCTAGGGCAGATAGCCTAGTATGAACCTATGAACCTATCATCTAAAAAGAGGATTGCAACATTTTAAATATATATGTAAAGACTCATGGGAGTTTCTAGAAAATCTAAATGGGTTATTATTTGATGAAAATATGATTTTAATCACTATTGATGTGTGCAATCTTTTTTCATTTATACCTCAAGATGATGACCTAAAATGGTTAGAAACACGGCTACAAGCAACAGGCTTGTATGATCAAGACAACATAAATGCCTATATAGCCCTTATGGAAATGGTTTTGAGAAATAATTTTATAAAATTTGAGGGTCAATATTATTGTCAAGTAAAAGGTGTTGCCATGGGTGCGGTTTGTGCCCCTATATATGCAAATTATGTGATGTTATTCTGGGAAGAGCAATATATTTTAAAATCTAAATATATGCAATTTATAAAATATTTTACGAGATTTTTGGATGACATTTTTATGATTTGGACTGGCACTGAAGGTATTTTAAGGAATTTTTGTTTTCATTAACAATACTGTTGTTTGTTTCAGATTTACTTATGCATTCAACAACACCCTTATTTCCTATTTGGATGTGGAAATTGGGGTAGATAGAGTCGGTAAACAATTGATTTCAAAGATTTTTAGGAAACCAACCTTTTCAAATTCTTATTTAGAGTTTAATAGTTGCCACCCCACCTTTCAGAAAAGATCTATAGTTATGGGGCATTTGGTACGTGCCGCAAGAATGACATCCTTGGAAAGTGATTTTATCCAAAAAATGTTTGAGCATAGGGGTTATCCCCATGACCTTTTGGATAATGTAAAGGGGGAAGTTTTTAGGAAAAGGCAAAATGGTTGGTTTGTACCCATTTTGGGTCATAGTGTTCATAATTGTGCTGAGACAAACCACCTAAGAGATAGAAAGAATATTTTTTCTATTGGATATAATTTTATTACAACATCCAGTAAAGATGCACCATCGATTTGCACAATTTTGGAGAAAACTGGGGTTTATTATCCTTAGATAGGAATGTAGTTAAGCTGTTTAATAATTGTAAAAAAACAAAATTTACCTTTAGAAGGGATAGGTGTTTGATACATGTTATGGAACAGGTTGGTAAAGGTAGAAAGAACATATATACTTTTAAAAAGGCTGGGAATTTGAGATGTGGTAGTTGTCCGCAATGCCCTTTGGTCATTACCACTACAGATACATTTATTTTGAATGGTAAGGCCTTGCACATGGGGGGGGGGGGGGTCCGTCAATTGTCTAAGTGATAATGTTGTTTATTTTGCAAAGTGTACAGCATGTGCTGTGTTTTATGTGGGGAAAACATGTAGGAAGCTAAAGGCAAGGATCTATGAACATACATTGGATATAAGACATCAAAAAGATTCCAATGCCCTTAGCAGACACATTGTCAAGTTTCCTAGTCATGCTTTTAAGTTTTTGATTTTACAGCAATTAAAAACTAACGAGCAAGGTAATATGCCTAGGGAGGTTCTTGAAGTTTATGAAATGAAGTGGCAATTAATGCTGGATGCCACTAGTTACCCGGGTATTAATGAAACCGTAAGCATTAGTTGTTATTTGAAAATGAAAAACATATATGGTTTTTAAACGCATAGTTTTGTATTACATGCAACATTCATAATGTATGTATATTTTATTGGGGGGTAGTTATGTGACTTAAGCTATTAAAATAAAATTTTATTATTTATATTTGTTTTTAGGAAATTAAAATTTATGGTGTTATGTAGGGCATGTGCCTTTAAATGTAATGCTATAAGAATGCTGGGAATAACTGTTTGAATAGTTCTGAGGAAGTCCCTAGTGGGGGATGAAAGCGCTCAACTCTTTGATTTTTAGATTTTGCTGTTTGTCTGTTTTTTCCTGCTTGTGTCGAACATTTTGCTGAATTTTGGACTAAAGCTGTGTTTATCGTTCACTGGTGTCACACTGTGGATTATCAAGTTGGTGCTGTTCATGTTTCCAGTTTTAGTATATGCTCAGCCAAACCAAGGAGAAAGGTAATGAAACCTGGTCGATATAATCCCAACCTATATAACCAATATTCAAGGGCTTCTAGGCCAGCCCAATACAGGATATTCATATAGAGAGCTTTGACATCTAGTGTACAAAGCAGCCAATCAGGTTCAAGTTGCATTTCAGAGATTACCTGTATAAATTCAGTGGTGTCCTTTAATCTGGACCTAATCCACCCAAGCAGAGGTTTCAAATATTTGGTCAAATACTACAACAAGGGCTCAAAGAGCCTCTCCCGGACACATTTGGTCTCCCAGGGGGGTGATATAAGTTTTTGTGAATCTTTGATAGGAAGTAGATATATTGGTTCCCCGGATCCAGAATTGTAAGTTTTTTCGTGTTGTCAGGGATAATTACTTCCTCCACCGCTAATAGGAAGTCATCAATTTTGTTTCTGAAAAAGATTGGTGGGATTATAATTAAGTTGTAAGTAATATCGTTGGTCAGCCAATTGCTTATTGGCTTCCAGATTATATTGATCCCAATTTTATACAACCACAGCGCCTCCTTTGTCCGCCCTTACAATCACAATGTTATGATTATCAGCCAGCTCGGAGACCATTCCCATTTCTTCTTTCATTACATTACTCGCCTTTGCCTGTATAGACCTTGGAATAATAATACATTGTGGTTCATAGGCAGTACAAAGGAGGACCTGTGGTATCTGAATTGATCACCATCACATGTAGCTTCAGTATTTTGAAAAAATAATCTCAACTTGAGAGTTTGACAGAAGTCAGCATCATCTTTTGCAAAAGATTCTTCAGACACAAAACATCTAGGAATATATGTCAAACCTTTTATTCAAGATATTTCTCTCTAAAGAGGAGAGGTGGTAGGAAGAATTTTTCAAAACATTATCATTCTTTGCTTCTGTACATATTTGCGAAGTAAACCCTCTATGTTCTCTTTTTCCTATGCTTCCTGCCCCCTCCTCCTTTTAGGTTTAACTGTGTGGAATTATTAGAATTCCTTCGTTTCTGTGCTGCTGAACCTGTGAAGGAGAGAGTATATCATTATCCAGCCCAGAAGAAGATTCTTCCCCTGAAGTATCGGATGTCCCAGACTTCTTAAGGATGGACCTTGGACATTGTCTACTAGTGGGAATCCTATTAATACATCTAACATGTTTCTCCTTACTTTTAGAGAATGAGTCCCCTTGTTCATAGTCCATAATGTCCCTATGAATTTTTTTTCTTTTTCCTCTCTCTAAGTTGTATTTCCAAATTGGTAAGTTCCATGTTTAATTTATTAAGACAGAGTGAATAGTTTTGCTGTCTGTCGTATTCTTTAATCCGCCCAGTAATTTCATTGATGGCCCCAATTTCTCTATCAATGGTTCCATCATAAAACCCACATAAAATTTCTACAAATTGCATTGTAGCTTTATGTTGAGCGTCCTTCCATTGCTGATAAAGCAAATCATCTGGGCCGCTGACCATAGGGTGGACTTGAACTCTCTTATGACGTCCAAAGCTAAGTACCATGTTGCAGATTTCTTACTTATGTTCTTGCTTGAGCTTGGTTTGCTGGTTTTTACATTAGTGGATGTCCACTAAGAAGGGTAATGTTGATCAGGATGTCAAATTCCGCATAAGGACACCCACAACTGTTGCGTCTTTTGTCTAGGCCGGGAACATGACCATACCTCCTGTGCCATCTGCCAATCCTGGATGGATCTGGAATCGGCTGAACCAATAGAACCGCCAAAGAAAAAGGCCAACGTTTTGTGGCCTACCACCACTGCCTCTCCATTATCAGATGCTCCGCCATCCGCTGATATAGGGGTCGAGGGACGTCTGCTACAACTGTCTGCTTCTACAGCCCCTCTCGAGGTAGCCATATCCAAAGCACCAATTGGTACATCTGCGGAGATGTCTCAGATGTTGGTTATTCCCAGTGTCGAGGAGGAACCAGGTTCTATCAGACTCCCTTCTGGATCTCAGGAATCAGAGTCCCCTTCCTTTGCTAAGGCCCCAGAATCAAGATCTACAGTGTCTCCTAAAACTACTACTCCTAAAAGAAGACAAAAAACAAAACATGTACCCCCCAAAGGGCAAATGGACTGGCAGTCCTTTACTCGGTCCATGATGCAGGCCTTCGTGGATCTTAGGCCTACACACTCTTCGGGCCCCTCTTTTTCAGGGCTCAGCCCAAGACCGCCTACTGCTACGTCACTCCTTCCTATTCCCCAGGAAGAAAAAGAAGAAGAGGGCCTCTCCTCTTGCTTAGAGGAGTCAATCACCTATTCTTCACAAACAGCCTCACACCTGGAGTATTATTCTCCAGATGAGGATCCTGTTGAAGGAAATTTCCCTCCAGAGGACATAACATTTGGTGAAACCATCTTGAAGATGAAAGAATACTTCAAATGGGATACTTCCCAAATGACAGAAAATCAAAAAGATACTTTGAGTTGTTGCAGATTGAATCACCTTCCCCATCAGCCATTCCTCCAGTGATCCCTGCATACTTTGACACATTTGCTTCCTGCTCTGAGAAGCCTGACTCTCAGCCACCTGTCCCAAAGAGACCAGACCGTTAGTGCTTGATGACCACAAATTCCTAGTAACCCCCCCCTTTGGTGGACCCTGCTGTTAACAGCTGTGGCACCAGATAGACAATCTAGATTTCTCCCCTTCCTCATCTCTTTTACCTTCAGATAAAGACAGTAAAATTGTGGATAGGCTGAGCAAGAAGACTTGCACCTCCTCCACCCTGGCCTTCAGAGCTATTAACTACCAAACACATATGGTGAAATATGCCTTGGACTTGGTATCCCAAGCCTGTACGCTTACAAACTCACTGCCTGACTCCCCTAACAAAACTGAAGGCAGCATCTAAGCTATCCCTGGCATCCCAGGTGGCCAGACACTCCATATGATGCAGTTATGATGCAGCAAAGGCCTCTGCTAGATCAGCCGCAGTTGCATCACTTCTGCGTAGATACTCCTGGCTTAAGCTCCAACCACTGCCAGAAGATTTTAAGTCCAAAATCGTAGATGCTCCTCCTGATAATAGCCTTCTGTTTGGAAAGCAGTCTGCAGAGCTATTTAAAAATCTGCAGGAGAAGAGCAAAGAGCTGCAGGGTATTAAACACCTGCTGGTCTCTCCCATACCCAAGTATTATAGAAATTGTTGTGCTAAGACATCCTATGTCAGAAGGACCCCTTCTGCGACCACCCCTTCCTCTAGCAGGCATAGGAAATGGACTAGGAGGAAACCTTCTTTAAGGATTACCTCTTCTGAACCAGCTCAAAGACAGTCCTTTCAGGACAGAAATAATGGCCACAGTGCGTGACTGCCTTGCCCACCTCCCCCTGTCTTCCCGTCTCACTGTCTGCCCCTTTGGAAAGAAATCACCACAGACCGCTGGGTGCTGGCAATAGTGGAAAATGGATATTTCCTATCCTGGCAGGAAAGACCCGCCCCACAGGGCATTCCTTTCCCACCCAAAAATCAGTTTCACCTAATTCCCCACATTATCCAGGATCTACGGACACAAGGCACCATAGAACCCGTCCCATTAGGACAAGAAGAGAGAGGTTTTTATTCCAGACGTTTCCTAGTTCCAAAAAAGGATGGACCATGGAGACCAATCCTGGACTTGTCCATCCTAAATCTTTTTCTAAAAGTCCCCACTTTCAAAATGCTGTCCCTACAGACCCTGCTTCCACTATTGCCACCACAAGCCTTCATGGCCACTTTGGATCTGGAGGAGGCTTATGTCCCCATCCTATACACCCAAACCACGAGAAATACTTAAGCTTTGCTGGGCCTTGCTCTCATTTTCAATTTGCTGCCTTACCCTTTGGTTTGTCCACTGCACCAAGGGTTTTCACCAAATGCCTAACTCCCACCATAGCTTCTCAGGACCAAGGCATACAGCTCTATCCCTACCTAGATGATATTTTGATTCTAGCAGAAAAAGAAGAGACCTTGAAAAAAATCATCTCCAGTTTTTTTTGTCCCTGCTTCAGAGACTAGGTTTCACACTGAACCTCCCCAAGTCATCCCTTTCCTCAGAACAAGACAAGGTCTTCCTGGGGTGCAGGATTCGGACAGACCTGATGAGGGCATTTTTACCCCAGGACAAAATAATCTCCCTGACAAACCATTTCCAAGGCCTCCTCCACCCAGATCAGCTGTCAGCAAGACAGTTTATGTGCCTTTTGAGTCTGATGGCAGCCACCATCTCTATGCTTCCCCTAGCCAGGATGCACATGAGGAAGCTACAGTGGTATTTAAAGAACATATGTTCCCAGCACAGCCATCCTTTACACTACCAAATACCCTTCCTACCTTGTCTACAGACAGAACTAAGGTGGTGGATACAAGTTCAAAGGAATCCAGGACTACCCCTCCTACCAGCCGCACCAGCTCAACATATGCACACAGATGTATCGGATCCGGGCTACCATGAAGGGACTCAAGGTACAAGCACCTTGGCAGGCATCCATCTTAAGGAAGCATATCAATGTCAGGGAAATTATGGCAGTTCCTTTAGCCCTGAAGGCTTTTCTCCCTATCCTTCAGCCAGGCCCTCTGCTTATCTTTACAGACAACACCCCTGTCATGTGGTACATCAACAATTGGCCGGGGGGGGGGGGGGCATGTCCTACCGCCTATGCAGTCTGGCAGTGCAAATTTGGGAATTCACAGAACAGCTTATCCCTACAGGCAGCATGCATCCCTTCCTGGGACAACCATCAGGCAGATGCTTTAAGCAGATCATTCTCTCTACATCACGAGTGGATGTTACACAGGGAAGTTTTTCTAGACATTGTCCACCGATTGGGTACACCCGCATATAGATCTGTTTGCCCCCCGCCCCCCCCAAACAGACAACTGACAAAATCCTGTACCAAACACCACTCTCCCCTAGCTCGGAGAGTGGACGCCTTCACCATCTCATGAAAGGGACAGTTTCTGTATTCATTTCAACCCTTCCCTCTCATTCAGAGAGTTCTCGTGAAGATCAGGAGAGACATGCCAAAAATGTTGCTGGTGACTCCCTATTGGCCAAGTCAACATTGGTTCCCCCTTCTACAATCCCTCGCTAAGTGCAATCACCACAAGTTACCCCACAAGGTGGACCTACTCACACAACAGAAGGGAACTTTTATCCATCCACATCTAGAGATGCTGAACCTAACTGTCTGGGTGATAAACGTCTAGTAACCTTCAGACACCGCTACACAGAGGACATGCTTTCTATCCTGCAGGAGGCCAGGAAACCTAACACAAGGAGATCCTACATGTCTAAACGGGACAGATTCTCCACATAAGCTGATAAAAGCAGATCTGTCATGCTCTTCAGTGAAAGTGCACCTCTCTGCTATCTCTGCCTGTCTACCCTTGGAAGCCCCCTGCTCTCCAGGTCGGATGTTAAATTGTTCTTAAAAGGGGTCTTGCACATCAGACCACCTAGAAAGCCTACCCCACCACCCTGTGACTTAAATGATGTCCTGGAGAAACTTACACTGACCCCATTTGAACCAGCCATTTCTGCATCCCTGCAGATGTCATCCCTGCAGATGTGCACACAGAAGACAGTTTTGCCGGTAGCCCTCACTTCAGCAAGAAGGGTCTCAGAGTTACAGGCACTCATGGCATGCCCCTCCGTACACTATTTTCCATAAAGACAGGGTGACCCTGCACACCAGTCCTGCCTGAAATTATCTGGACAAAACCAAGTCCATCAGAAAATCAAATCAACTCTGTTTCCTTCCACCCAGAGCCCAGGGCAAGCCAGTCACCAAGCAGACTGTTTCCTGTTGGATTAGGAAAACCATCTCTTTCTACTACTGGTACCATGGAATGGACCTGAATCAGGGGATCAGGGCTCATTCTACTAGAGCAGTAGCTTCCTCCAAAGCCTTTTTCAAGGCCTAGGTACAGCTACCATCCTTGAAGCAGCTATCTGGTCCACTGTACATACCTTAACCAAACATTGCATACTGGACCATATCTCCAGAGCCAGAGCAGGTTTCACAAGGGCAGTCCTGCAAGGTTTTCTGGAATCCGCTACCTATACCTCCACCCTTCCTCCTTCCCGAACTGTGGTACTCTCCCACAATAAGAATACTGCAACATGAGAATAGAAGGACATAGAATAGTTGTGTAAAATATTACCATAATCATACATGTCCTTTTCTTCCATGTTGCAGTATTCCTTCCCTCCTTCCTGACCCACTATTTGCATATCTACAGCTCTAGGGGACTTCATAGAGCCCCTACCAGCACTAGGGCCATTTCTGGGACAGTCTGTGGCATTTCACCAGTCTGAAGCACATCTTTTGGCATATACTAGGCTACTGTCTAACTGTGTAGTTAGTTGTGAGGTCTGTGCATGCAGACGTCACATTTAAGGTCTCTGGTTTATTGCCCAACCTGTGATGTCCCACTTTTCAACAGCAACCAGGCTGAAACTTTTTGTATAGGAGCTGACATTCGGGTTGCCTGAGGTGGAGGATCCCACGGTAAGAATACGCAAACATGGAAGAGAAGGGCATCTATGGTTATGGTAAGATTTTACTCAACTATTCTTTCCTCAAGAATCTGCCTTAGTGGATAAACCAGAAAAGTCACATACCAGCAAATGTATATTAACTCCCCCATGGGCAAATCTCATCCAGACATTTACTCTCGCAAAACTTTGCTTCTCCCCTTCCAGTAACAGCCATTAATACATCTCTGCTTTTTTAGAGTAGTTCATATTACTTCAGCTTGTCAAAGCCATCTTTGCTCATCTTTTAAGTAACTAAGTGGACTCCCGCTTGTGTGTGGCTGATAGAGAAGTACATTCATCTGATGTTGTAAATCTTTATTCATTCCTTACTGTTAGGACTTCGGTTCCATCCTTGGAACCGACATGGCCGTTACCAAGCTTGCGCAAGCCAAAAACTCTCCACTAAGACTTACCCACAATGTCCCTATCGTAGTCTCTCCAGATCTCATTTGTGCCAAGCCTTCTCTCAGCTAAGTGTTAGCTTTTTTGTGGTTTTCTCGACTCTCTCTAGTGTTTTTGTAAGATAGTTTTTTGTCATCTAAAGTTATTTCCTATCTCTACTTTGTTCTTTCCTGACTAAGCTCCACCCACTACCCTGGTAGTTCTTTTGTACCATCTTTGGTACTACTCCCTCATTCCCTGCCTTGGTAGGCCCTTCTCTTACCTTTTGGTATTTCTTAGTAGCGTTGTTGGTACTCTTTCCAGGGAAAGACAGTCTAAGGTACCTGGTCCCCTATGGAGGCCAATTTGCACATAAATGTCCTGGAATTGAGGGCAGTTCTCTTAGTGTTGCAAGCGTTCCACACATCCCTTCCTTCCGGGACCATTGCAATTCAATCGGACAACATGTCGGTTGTCTGGTACATTAACAAACAAGGTGGAACCAGGTCTTACCCCCTGTGTCGGGAAGCCATGAGAATTTGGCATTGGGCGATTGGTTTTCAACCACTTTCTCATAGCAACGCACATTCCCGGGAGTTCCAGTCTTATAGCAGACAATCTGAGCAGGAACATTTTGATGCCTCACGAGTGGTCCCTCAATCCTATAATAGCGGATCAGATCTTCCGCAGTTGGGGAAGGCCTTGCAGCGACCTGTTTGCTTCTCCCCAAAACAACAAATGCAGATGCTATTTTGCCCTGATCCCCCCCTCAGGGGGAGTCACCGAGGGATGGTTTGACGCACAGTTGGCCCACGGGTCTACTTTATGCCTTTCCCCAGTTTTCCCTCATCCTGAAATTTCTTCAGAAAGCTCAAAGGTTGAGAAGCAGAGTGATCCTTATTGGCCCCATCAAGTCTGGTTCAGTTTCCTATGGCCTCACCTGATTCGCAGTCAGTGGATCCTAGATCAATCTCAAGGTCTGCTGTCTCTCATCCTCAGGGACTGATTCACCCCAATCTCCACAGCCTCAAGCTCACAGCTTGGTTTCTCCATTTCTGATGATTGCCAGGCTACCTGATATTTCATCCCCTGTTTGTGAGATCCTTCTGGCTTCACACAAACCTTCCACCAGAAAAATTTATTCCAGTAAGTGGACTAGGTTCTCTAGATGGGCCAAAGAACATAACATAGACCGTTTTTTCATGCCTATTCAGAAGATCCTACAATACTTCACTACCCTGTTGCACGCAGGAGCTTCAGCATCAACAATTAGTCCATTTAGTAGCTATTGCAAACTTTCACAATGGAATTGACAATTCATCTGTTATAAGTAAAGCAGAAGACCGTATAGCCAAAGCCAACTGGACCGTTTTATTTATTTAATTAATCTGTTACGTCACACCGACTGTGCGAAACCTTCATGAAAGGAGTATTACATATTAAACCTCCTGTTAAGCCTCCTATAGAGCCATGGGACTTGACTTTGGTGCTTTAGTCATTAACAAGTCCTCCCTTCGAGCCTTCTAATTCCTGTGATATAAAATTTTTGTCTTGGAAAACTCTATTTCTAGTAGCCCTTACCTCAGCGAGAAGAGTATCTGAGTTGCAGGCCTTGACTGTCAAGAGACAGATTTTTCATAGGGAAAGAGTGTCCCTACATACTGACCCCTCCTTTTCGCTCAAGGTCATTTCTGTTTTTTCCATTAATCAATCTGTTGGCCTACCGGTTTTCTTTTCTCACCATTTATAGAGGGGAATACCTTCTGCATAGCCTCAATGTTCATAGGCAACTTCGTTTCCACTTGGACAAAACTAAATCTTTCAGAAAAACGGATCAATTGTTTGTGGCCCTTGCAGGACCCCGAATGGTAAGCCTGTTTCCAAAATGACTTTATCTTCTTGGCTCAGAAACACCATTACTTTCATCTACCATCAGAACAAAGTGCCCTTACCTTCCAGAACAAAGGCTCACTCTTCTAGATCGATGGCTACTTCAGTGGCTTTTCATTCCAGAGCCTCTATGGATGATGTCTGCGCAGCAGCCACTTGGGCAAAACCTCATACTTTTATTACTCATTACAAATTGAATTTGTCTTCCAGGGGACGAGCATCTTTTGGTTCTATGGTGCTCAGGAGTGTCCTTCTTAGGGCCACCCAGGACTCAAGTAGCTGGGGACTCTGTCCTAACAGTAAGGAATGAATAAAGATTTATAACATCAGATAAAGAAGTTGTGTCTTACCATAATGTTCCATCAGTGTTGTAGATCTTTATTCATTCATTACTTCCCACCCTCCTTCCCCCTGCCTGGACTCCTGGTGGACTTTAGGATTTCCTTATTAGTTAAGGTATCTGCTCAGACAGAGCCTCCTACTATCACTATTATTACTTCTGTACTGTAATGGCGAGCAAACTCTATCTGAAGAGACTGAGAGGGGCATTGTGGGTAGGTCTTAGCTGAGAGTTTTTGGCTGGCGTGTCGGTTCCGAGGACAGAACTGAAGTCCTAACAGTAATGAATGAATGAATGAATAAAGATCTACAGCACAGATGGAACGTTACGGTAAGACATAACTACTTTTTTCAGCTCTTTTTCCATCTATATTTGATGATTTTTCTTTAATCTTTGATTTTGTGTCTGAGCTGCTGTTTTTTATCAAAGACTATTTTGTGGCTGTTTCAAAATTTCACATGGGTCAAGAGTCATATTCCTTGGCCTCACTTAGGGGTACAAAGTGTTTGTAAAAAGTATGATGTCCTTCAAGGATGCATCTGCAGTCCTTACAAATGGGTTGTCCTGTCGTCAGGCAGCCCTTCGGTCGGCCGGATTCCAAAGTCTGGGTCTGGCTTTGGCTGGAGTCGCACTTCACCCGACGTCATTGCTGCAGTTATTCGGGTATAAAGGCATCAGCCGACGCCATTTTCCTCAGTCTTTCTTGCCGCGTGGCGCCCGAAGCAGAAGCTGTTCGCAAGTGCCGGTCAGTCAGAACCAGAGATTACTACTACCGAATACTTCTACTACTACCGAAGACTTCTAAAAAGCTAAGTACCCCGTTGGGGACTCTTTCTTGCCTCAGCCGATGTCAGAAAAAGTGAATAACTGTTTAACTTGTGGGAAACAAATACCTCATAAAGATTTCCACTCTTACTGCTTACCTTGTTTAGGCCCAGACCACGACGTAGCAGCTTGTCTAGCCTGTGCTTCTTTAACCGACGGACGCTTAGACTTCGGTCGGAATTTGCTGAGCAGTTTTTCGCTCGATTTTGCTTATATTATGCCGTCGGATCCTCCGACTTCACAAATATCCAAAAAACGCAAGGAAAAGGACCGACACTCGCGGTCCGTGGTTTCGGCCGAAACCGCGGTTAAGCCAATCACGAGTGTCTCGGTTTCGGCTGAAACCGAGCAAGCGGTTCTTCCTTCAGCCGAAAACTTACCTTCTACCGAGGCCTCTTCCAACCTGGTGGAATCGGCTTCTGAAATCCAACCTGCTGTTGTGGTTTCTCAGGAATTATCTGACACTATTCCCTTGGATATTTCAACCCCTGCACGTGGAGCTGCTAGGCCTCCTGCAGCCATGTCCATTAAGGCCTTTGCCAGGGCTAAAGCAGCTAAAGCTACTAAATCTGTGCCTGTTAAGACCCCCTCTCACAAGCCTAGCTCCAGTTCCCAAATGCTTAGTCTAGCAGAGGATCTCATTTCTTTAATCCGGGGATCCCAACCTCACCCAGACAGGGCCTCTCACCCACCTCCAGAGAAGAGGCCTAGAGCAGAACCCCTGAGCCAGTTTCCACAGATGATTCCTCTGATGATTCAGATAATACAGACCCTCCAGAGGCTCCTTTTTCCCTTATGAAGACTCTGATGCTGAAGAGTCCATCCTTCTGCCTCTCCGCCTGAGGAATTTTCCTTTGGGAAACCTTGCATGCTATGAGGGAACAATTTCAGTGGCAGGGCCAAGATTTTTCAGACTCCAGAAAAAGGCTTAGAACCTTTCTGCATTTACCACAACATAGGCCTTTAGCTATACCTCCAGTTCTTTCTGTTGTAGATGATGCATTTAATGATGCTTGTACTGCTCCTGATTCACTACCTCCGGCCCCTGCTAAGCCCGATAGGTACTACAGGGTCCCGGACACACATCACCATTTATACAAGGCTCCTTTTGCAGATCCCGAGACCATCTCCCAGGTCCCTAAGGCTGTAGCAACTACCTCTGCCAAAAACCCCCTCCCCTCTGAAAGGGAATCCAGGTCCTTAGAGAGATGGGGTAAAAAAGTTTACACTTCTGCTACTCTTTCAGCTAGGGCCTTGAACTGTCAATTTCATATGATCCAGTATCAAGAATTTATGCTAGACCCGTTAACCAAAAAACTGTCCTCTGATGAACCTTTAGACAAGAAATATGTTCAGGAAATGGTACATAACATTCAGCAAGTTAGTAACCATTCTTTAAAATGCGGCTATGATGCACTGGAGGCTTTCTTTAGATCAGCCATGACTGGCACAGTTATCAGAAGGCATGCATGGTTAAAAGAGCAGGCCTTACCGGACCATGTCAAATCAAAACTATTAGATGCTCCCATGGACAAGATCAATTTGTTTGGCTCTCCTGCACAACAGGTGCTGAAGAAGATGGAAGAGAAGGCAAAATCTGTCCAAACAGTGAAAGATTTCTTACAGGTCCAACCTCCAAGGTTTAGCAGGAATTGGCCCTCCAAGAATTGGTCCTTTCCAGACTCCTCCAGAGCACAGAGAGGCAGGAATAGGCATTCAAGAGGCAGAAGCCAATCCAGGGGTGCCTACAGGGGACGCCAGTGGCAGGGTAACAACCAGCGAGGCACAGACACAGCCACCACTACTACAGGACAATCACAGTGACTTGGCTCTGGCACCGCCTACCAGGGAACAACTAGAAGCACCCTTATGGAAGCTAGCTTTATTTTCAAAGAACTGGCATTACATCACAAGAGACAAGTGGATTTTGCAGACAATAGACCAAGGTTACAGGTTTCATTTCCATACTCTACCAGGAAAGAGGAATGCCAAACCTACCTCCAAATCAAAAGGCAGAAGCTCTAAAACAAGTAAATCAATTATTAAGGATGAGAGCTGTGGAAAGGTACCATATATGGAGCAAGGAAAGGGCTTTTACTCCAGACTCTTCCTAGTACCAAGGAAAGAAAGCAAATGGAGACCTATTCTCGATCTGTCCGCTTTAAACACATTCCTCATTGTTCCAAAATTCAAAATGCTGACCCTACAGCAGCTTCTTCCCATGCTGGGCAAGGAGTCATGGCTGGTAACTCTAGATCTCAAGGAGGCATACCTGCACGTCCCCATACGACCAAATTGCAGAAGATACCTCAGATTTCTTGCAGGATCAGAGCATTATCAATTCTCAGCATTGCCCTTTGGCTTATCTACTTCCCAGAGTGTTCACGAAATGCCTGGCATCAGTAATCGCTCATTGCAGGCTTCAGGGAATCCAAATCTACCCTTACCTGGACGTCTGCCTGATACAAGCGGACAACAAAAACAAGCTAGCAAGACTTGAAAGGGTCATTTACCTACTACAAGCCCTGGGATATGCAGTCAATATAAAAGTCAAGGCTGATACCATCCCAAAGGATAACCTTTTTGGGTGCGGAGCTGGACACATCCAAACAAATGGCAATCCTAACAGTAGAAAAACAGGAGCAACTCCCTCTCTACTTCTTGGCATTAACAAAGCAAAACCATCTAACAGCAAGAAAAGTCCTGCAAGCATTGGGCTTCATGGCATCCTGCATAATATTGATCCCACATGCCAGACTGCATATGAGAAAGCTACAGTGGTACCTAAGGAATTTATGGTCTCAGCACAAGCACAGCCTAGAAACCCAAATTCCAATAATTCCATGCCTGAAGCAAGAATTCCAATGGTGGGCTCAGGCCTGTCAATCAAACGAAGGATTGCCCTTCCACAGCACTCAACCAAGCCAAACCATCACAACGGATGCCTCAGACCTCGGTTGGGGGGCCCACATGCTGGACAAATGCATACAAGGTTTATGGACTCAAGAGCAGCTGCACCTACACATAAACCTAAAGGAAATGCTGGCAGTAAAACTGGCAATTCAGACTTTCAAACCATTTCTTCGACAAGGTCAATTGATGATAAGGACAGACAACACCACAGTTATGTGGTACATCAACAAGCAGGAGGCACACATTCGCACCTCTATGCCGGATGGCCCTGGACCTCTGGAATGTGGCCCTGAGTTACAACATTCAGATACAAGCAATCTTTGTACCAGGAAAAGAAAACACTCTAGCAGACATATTAAGCAGGACTACCACGGATGCCCACGAATGGATGCTGCATCCGGACATCTTCAAAACCATTACAAGAAAATGGGGTCTCCCAGAAATAGACTTATTTGCATCCCCACGCAATCACCAACTAAAGAAATTCTGCACCAGGACGTACCACCCACTGGCTTGGAAGGTGGACTCCCTATCCTTCAGTTGGAAAAATCTGACAGCATATGCATTCCCACCACTTCCTTTGATGCACAAGGTGCTATTGAAGATCAAAGAGGACCGTCCAAGGATCATTCTGATAGCTCCAGATTGGCCAAGGCAACATTGGTACCCATTACTGAGGAGCATGTCTCGGAACAGATATGGCCCTTACCCTAGTTCCCTTGCTGTTAACTCAGAACAACTACAACACCCTGCATCCAAACCTGAAAACTCTGCAGCTGACTGCCTGGAACATTGCATAAGACAAATTAACCCAAATTTATCCCAAAGGGTTAAGGACATTATCTTGGAAGCTCGAGACCTTCAACAAGGAAAACCTATTCAGCAAAATGGAAAAGATATCTCATTTGGAGTACTGCTAAAGGGAAGATGTGTCACTGGTAAACATAGCCAACATCCTGGAATACTTGGCAGAGCTCTTCCACAAAGGCCTGTCCTACTCTTCCATTAAGATTCATACATCAGCTATTTCAGCAGAATAACTTGGATCCTCCAGTCTTCTCACATCCTCTGCTCAGGCAGTTTCTGAGAGGAATTAAAATGTAAAACCTCCTAGGAAGCCACCATTACCTGCATGGGACTTGAACTTTGTGCTAGAAAATTGACACTTCCTCCTTTCGAACCAGCAGCAACAGCAGAATTGCAATACTTATCATGGAAAACTGCTTTCCTGCTGGCAATCACTTCAGCAAGAAGGGTTTCTGAGCTACAGGCATTAATGTCAGTACAGCCCTTTCTGATCTTCCATCAAGATAGAGTGTCCATGAGAACAAATCCTACTTTTATGCCTAAGGTGGTCTCCAGAGTATCTTTAAATCAGGCTATCCACCTACCTACATTCTTCCCCAACTCACAGAACAGGGGAGAAAGACTGTTGCATACCTTGGATGTACACAGACAATTACGCTACTACCTGAACAGGACCAAGAGCAATAGGAAAACTGACCAGCTACTGGTAGCATATGCAACAGGAATGGAAGGGAAAGCAATTTCAAAACAGACAATATTTAAGTGGATAGGAAATTGCATTAGATTTTGTTACTCCTACCATGGAAAGAAAACTCCAGAAAACATCAGGCCTCACTCTACAAGAGCTACAGCCACTACCACAGCTTTTCTACGGTGGCTACGAAGACATTTTAGAGGCTGCTACTTGGAGCTCCGTGCATACATTTGCCAAGCATTATAATTTACCTTTATACTCTAGATCCCGAGCAGGTTTTGCCACTGCTGTTTTGCAAGGGATCTTAACTACACCATAATTCTATTTTCCTCCTCCCCAGTTTGGCTATGGTATTCTACCCATTTGTAAGGACTGCAGATGCATCCTTGAAGGACATAGTACAGTTTTGTACCTACCATAAATGTAGATGTCCGATAGGAATGCATCTGCAGTCAGGATTACCCACCCTCCTTCCCCTCTGTGGTACTCCTAGTATTTGCCCTCTTATAGCTATCTGGGGGAATCTATTATGGTGTATTTGTTTGTATATATGTACATACATGCTTATTTTTTGTTTGCTCTCTAATATTTGGAATCATTGGCATTTATCCAAATTTAGCCTTCCTAGAGGGCACCTGGCATCTGGGGCAAGAAACACTGAGGAAAATGGCGTCGGCTGATGCCTTTATACCCGAATAACTGCAGCAATGACGTCGGGTAAAGTGCGACTCCAGCCGAAGCCAGACCCAGACTTTGGAATCCGGCCGACCGAAGGGCTGCCTGACGACAGGACAACCCATTTGTAAGGACTGCAGATGCATTCCTATCGGACATCTACATTTATGGTAGGTACAAAACTGTACTTTCTGCCCCTATGCACCTTTAGGATCCTATCCCCTGATATATGCACTTTTATTCTTGAAAAAATAACATTTTAACCCCCCCCCTTGAGTCAGCTCGGTTAAAATACTTAGCACGGAAGACCGATTTCTTATCAGAGTTGTATTTACCAGATGAGTTTCTGACTTGAGCATCCTTTTACTTACTCCTCCCTGGTTGGCAACAATAAAAATAATGTCACTGTAAGAACTAATCCATCATTCATATCTAAGGTGGCCATTTTACTTCTCTGTCTTATTCCTTGGGTATGCTAATCGGGAACAGTATCTGCTCCATTGTAGGACCATGCACTGGGAATGACATTTTATGTGGAGATGGTAAAAAGTTATCAGCAAATCCAAATAATCGTTTGTAGAATTTTTTTTCTAAGAGGAAGTTTGGGGAAAAAAATCTAAGTTTATCCTAAGTGGTCATCTAAATGCATCAAATTATCACAGTAAGTGGACTAGGTTCTCTAGATGGGCCAAAGAACATAACATAGACCGCTTTTTCATGCCTATTCAGAAGATCCTAAAATACTTCACTACCCTGTTGCACGCAGGAGCTTCAGCATCAACAATTAGTCCATTTAGTAGCTATTGCAAACTTTCACAATGGAATTGACAATTCATCTGTTATAAGTAAAGCAGAAGACCATATAGCCAAAGCCAACTGGACTGTTTTATTTATTTAATTCATCTGTTATGTCACACCGACTGTGCGAAACCTTCATGAAAGGAGTATTACATATTAAACCTCCTGTTAAGCCTCTTATAGAGCCATGGGACTTGACTTTGGTGCTTTAGTCATTAACAAGTCCTCCCTTCGAGCCTTCTAATTCCTGTGATATAAAATTTTTGTCTTGGAAAACTCTACTTCTAGTAGCCCTTACCTCAGCGAGAAGAGTATCTGAGTTGCAGGCCTTGACTGTCAAGAGACAGATTTTTCATAGGGAAAGAGTGTCCCTACATACTGACCCCTCCTTTTCGCCCAAGGTCATTTCTGTTTTTTCCATTAATCAATCTATTGGCCTACCGGTTTTCTTTTCTCACCATTTATAGAGGGGAATACCTTCTGCATAGCCTCAATGTTCATAGGCAACTTCGTTTCCACTTGGACAAAACTAAATCTTTCAGAAAAATGGATCAATTGTTTGTGGCCTTTGCAGGACCCCGAATGGTAAGCCTATTTCCAAAATGACTTTATCTTCTTGGCTCAGAAACACCATTACTTTCATCTACCATCAGAACAAAGTGCTCTTACCTTCCAGAATAAAGGCTCACTCTTCTAGATCGATGGCTACTTCAGTGGCTTTTCATTCCAGAGCCTCTATGGATGATATCTGCGCAGCAGCCACTTGGGCAAGACCTCATACTTTTATTACTCATTACAAATTGAATTTGTCTTCCAGGGGACTAGTATCTTTTGGTTCTATGGTGCTCAAGAGTGTCCTTCTTAGGGCCACCCAGGACTCAAGTAGCTGGGGACTCTGTCCTAACAGTAAGGAATGAATAAAGATTTATAACATCAGATAAAGAAGTTGTGTCTTACCATAACGTTCCATCTGTGTTGTAGATCTTTATTCATTCATTACTTCCCGCCCTCCTTCCCCCTGCCTGGACTCCTGGTGGACTTTAGGATTTCCTTATTGGTTAAGGTATCTGCTCAGACAGAGCCTCCTACTATCACTATTATTACTTCTGTACTGTAATGGCGAGCAAACTCTATCTGAAGAGACTGAGAGGGGCATTGTGGGTAGGTCTTAGCTGAGAGTTTTTGGCTGACATGTTGGTTCCGAGGACAGAACTGAAGTCCTAACAGTAATGAATGAATGAATAAAGATCTACAACACAGATGGAACGTTACGGTAAGACATAA
This sequence comes from Protopterus annectens, assembly GCF_019279795.1. Lineage (NCBI taxonomy): Eukaryota > Metazoa > Chordata > Ceratodontiformes > Protopteridae > Protopterus > Protopterus annectens. The sequence goes on from NC_056747.1 coordinate 573,731,681, forward strand.
CTACTTTTTTTCAGCTCTTTTTCCATCTATATTTGATGTTTTTTCTTTAATCTTTGATTTTGTGTCTGAGCTGCTGTTTTTTATCAAAGACTATTTTGTGGCTGTTTCAAAATTTCACTTGGGTCAAGAGTCATATTCCTTGGCCTCACTTAGGGGTACAAAGTGTTTGTAAAAAGTATGTTCTTCCCCTCTGCACCTTTAGGATCCTATCCCCTGATATATGCACTTTTATTCTTGAAAAAATAACATTTTAACCCCCCCCCCCCCCCCTTGAGTCAGCTCGGTTAAAATACTTAGCACGGAAGACCGATTTCTTATCAGAGTTGTATTTACCAGATGAGTTTCTGACTTGAGCGTCCTTTTACTTACTCCTCCCTGCTTGGCAACAATAAAAATAATGTCACTGTAAGAACTAATCCATCATTCATACCTAAGGTGGCCATTTTACTTCTCTGCCTTATTCCTTGGGTATGCTAATAGGGAACAGTATCTGCTCCATTGTAGGACCATGCACTGGGAATGACATTTTATGTGGAGATGGTAAAAAGTTATCAGCAAATCCAAATAATCGTTTGTAGAATTTTTTTTCTAAGAGGAAGTTTGGGGGAAAAAATCTAAGTTTATCCTAAGTGGTCATCTAAATGCATCAAATTATCACAGTAATTATGAGAAGTCACTTAGCTGAGTACCTAAGGTCCATTGCATTAGAAAAGCTGCTACATCTACATAATTCCTTAGTAACATAGTTCTGGATAATACTTGTGCATCAACACTTCTACAAAATGCTGTAAGATGAATGTGAGTCCAGGTACCAGCATTCCTCTGGAGCGACCATCATCCAAGGGTTGTACAGATGCCTTCCCACTAGGATTCACAAAGGATGCTGTCTTGATTTTTACAGAGTATGTGCCTCTTTTTATTAGATGTGAAAGTTATGTACTTGCCATAACTGTATTAGTAGATCTGTTTGTCAATCCCCCTTCATGGCTCTTAGTTAAACTATCAAACTTATACTTGGACATTAATAGGTTCAAAAGTGTATGCTAGGCTAACGACTTCTAGGACCCTGATAAGCCTAGCCATGCAACCCAAATGTGACATACAAATTTGATTTTATATAGGTGTTGATGTACTGACTGCCTCTGCCCATCAGAGACACAGGAGCCAGATCAGGGGTGAATTTCTGATTACCCGTCCATTGGTCAAAGTTGCACTTGGATAGGGAAGAATTCTGCTTCACATGGATAGGGAGCCTGTTCTAGAGAATGGGAATTCTCTGAGAAACATGTCATATTTATGTCACAAGCAAAATTTAGGCCTTTTCATTCTAGTAGCTCTGATGCTGTTTGTTTTGTGGATGTTCAAAAGGTTCATCAAAACCAGTGTCAGGGATGCCCTGTTAGTCAAGCAGAGATCACCTCTCAGAAAGCTTTATGATACTGAGTAAAGAGAGCTTTGAGGTGATCAGCATATGACATTGTGTTTACTCCTTGTATCCTTTTTTGTAAGGAACTTTTGTGGACTTCCCAGTTGCTGCATGTGTCTGGTCAGGTATGTACCGAAGGATGCATTATACTCTATGATGGGTTTGAGGGCCGAGTACAGTGATATAATGACCTTTCTGGACCTAGATGCCATGTCCTTGCTTACAAGTTGAGCAATATAGAAGGATTTTCTTACTACATAGAACACATGTTGGTTTAAAGCTGGATTACCATTTGCATGAGTTCCCAGATCCCTGACTAGTGAAAACTGTTAAGGGTGTTTTTATTGATGACATATTTACTTGGGGTGGTAGACTTCCCAAAAGGTGCTATAATGCATTTCTTGGTGTTGAGTTTTAAGTCATGGCTTTTCCTCCAACGTTTGTCTGTATTAGACCTTCCTGAAGGGTGTTCTCATCTTAGAGGGATTCGGTGACTGCTCCCAGTCAGATAAAGGTCTTTGACATTGGTTTTGATCTCCAGGAAGTAGATGCCAAAGAGGAGTGGGCCCAGCACAGAGTCCTGGTGGACTCCACTGGTGACCGGCCTCTTTGTGGAGGTGGCCTCACCGATTCTAACCTCCTTGGCCCTATAAGCGAACCAACTAGCTATCCAGTGTGTTATAAAGGGGTTTATATCTAGTTCCATAAGTTTGTTGACAGTGCCTGAGTGGGGTATTGCATCAAATGTTTGTCAGATCTAGGTAGGCAGTATGCACTATTTTCCCCTTATCCATTGTCTTATTGACCTTTTCAAAGAATTCCTCCAGATTCAGCAAGCATGACCTTCCTTTGACAAAGTCAAACTGGGATGGTTCCAGTGTCTGGAGGTCTCCTATGTCCTAGGTGATAATTTCCACGATAATTTTTTTCCATGGCTTTGCAAATTAAAACTAGTCAGACAAATGGGTCTGTAGTTTCCAGGATCTGTTGAGGGTCCTTCCTTATGAAGGAGGATGACCGTTGCAATCCTCCATTCACATGGCACAAAACCTGTTTTAAGACTATAATTAAATGTTTCCAGGGGTCCTTATAAGTCATATTTTAGACTATTCAGGAGGCATCCTGGGATGTTATCTGGCCCCACTGAGGCCATATTCTAGGCTTTAGTGAGTGCAGCCAGTACATGCTCCTTAGTTATAGCTGGAGGGGTTATGTTTGAGGGTACGTTTGTGGGGGTGGGAGGTAAGGTTGGAACTGAATTTGCCCGCTAACAGGTTTGCTATATCACCAGACTCAGTGAATGTGGCACAATTAACCACCAGTTAAGCACATTGCTGTGTGGTGCCCCTGATTTTTCTGACATATCTGTTGAAGGCCTTATGGCTATCTTTCACCTGGGAGGCTATCTTGACCTCAAAGTTGGCTTTGCTTGACCTAATTAGAATTTATAGTTGCCTATTTACTTTGTTGAGAGAGCTTATATCTTTATGTGCGATTACCCTTCCTGATTTTTGACATAATTTTTCTTTTTGTTATATATCCTGTTTTATTTTGGGATACTACAAGGGATCTGTGGGTAGTCCTGGGCTTACTTCTGGTAGGTACAGAAGCCTGTATGTAGCCATTGACCTGGTTGTGCAGACTATCTGACAGCAATTAAGCATAGGCTGCTATGTTCTTTGGGTTTGGAGGGGCATTGAATTTTGACAATCCATCACTTAACAAAAGGTAATTTGCCTTGGAATAGTTCTTGTTACTGGTTTTATTGGGATTATGTAGTTGATTTTGAAGGAGACCGTTTTATGGTCGGACCTTTCCAGGGAAGATGAGAAATTTGGGGGGGGGGGGGCATTCTCCAATTCTCCATATTTGTAGGCATGAGGTCTAGTATGCTGGAGCTTCTAGTGGACATATCCACTATTTGGTCAAGGGTGTTTGCATTTAAGAAGTCCAGGAATTTCTGTACCTCTAGATTTGAAGCTGTGTAGTATTCCTAGCCCATAGAGGGGTAATTAGTGTTAGGTTGGCTAAGTGTCTCCATTAGGTCCAAGTGTGCATTGTGAGCTTCTTGGGGCATGGAGGGTGACCTGTAGCTGGTTAGGAAATGATATGGGATTTTTTTCTATGGTAATCTTCACGTGGAGGAACTCCAGCACGTCAACATGTTTGACAAACCTAGAGGTATGCTTGTTATTGATGTATATCAAAATACCTGCTCTTTAGCCATTGTCTGTGTAGCTGCTGGTCTAAAAGTGTGGAAGGCACTGAAACTGAAACCTTGCACTGCCAGGGTATTGTCTGCCACTTTAAGCTACGTTTCTGTAACTGCACAGATATTTATATTATCGAGCATGAGGAGGGCTTGGTGCGAATGTATTTTTTTTTTAGGCTTCTGGCATTGAGCAGCAACTCCTTGTGGTTCATTTGAGTTGCTTTTGCAATGCTGGCAGGTTTGTTAACTTGGCATTATCTAAAAAAGGCAGTATGGGAGTGGATAAAGTTTTAGCCAGTATTCGAAAGCCTAGACTGGACAGGTGCAGACCCTCATTTGGTAAAGCAACGTGGTCTGATAACAGTATCTTTCCAAGCTGACAGATATTGGATACACTTGCAATGAAACAAGAAAGACAGCCAGTTGTTGAAATCACATCTCAGGTCATTTACATCTATATGGACTTTGATGGAATCATATTGCCACCTGTAGTGTAATGACTTGAGTGCATGTGTCATTTGACAGATTCCGGCTCCAGATAAGCAACTAACAGTTGTCTTTTCCTTGTTCAACCTGGTTTTAGGGGCAATGGTGTATCTTGCAATAGAGTCCCCTATGACAAAAGTCCTTGGAATTGCAGTGTGTTTGCTTGCCTTAGGGGCTTAGTGTTTGGGGCTTCACTGACAGTGACTGTGTGGTGATAGGTGGCATTTTTTCTGAGTGTCTTTGGGCATTCTGAAGCATAGCTTTGACAACAGGTGATCTAGGCAACCTTTGTTGTTTAGGAAGATTTGCTTTTAAGTGCTTAAACATACGTCAATGTATGTGTGTGTTTATACTGTGTGAGGTGGGTGTTGTGTGCGCAGTTTTGACAACCTGATGTGCACTTGTATGCGATAGTTTAGCCTTCAGTGTCACTGTGTAATACACCTCTCCCGTACTGTGTGTGGTTCTTTAAGGATTTAGTGGTCATCAGTAAATGTGAGACAACTGCTACATTTGCCTAAGATGCCCATAGCCACCAAGCTGGCTACAGAGAAGTTAGTAAGCTGCATACCCATACTGTCCACGCCTTTGATTTTGTGAGCTGCAAGGGGTTAACGTATTGGGGTTAAAAGGGTTAAAAGGCTATTAATGGTGCTCTAAATTCTACTAGCTTTAATGTTTACACAGTACTAAATTCAACTACATCTGTAGGTATTGCCACCTGACTGCCAACTGGCTGCTGTGTGCTTGCTGGTGCACAGGGTATTTGTGCTACCTATATTGCTGCTTTACAGGATACAGTTTTATGAACTGTTCTTTCTGGGTGTTTGCTACTGTACAGGACACTCCTAATCCATGCAAATGGGCAACATTTAAAGCGGCACAGAAAAAAAAACGAAAACTAACTAATGGGCCCTCTGGCCAATATCATGACTACACTGAGTCCTTTTGTGTATTTTCCAACTTGGATAAATCAGGTAAATATATCCTGCCAAAAGATGGATAAATCCAGTCCTCCTAATGTAAAAACACAGTTGAAGAGACCCACAAGTGTAATGTTACCACAAACCATGTAAACAACTTGCTGGAAATCCCTTGCTGAAGGCAGTTTCAAAACAATCTTAACATTAGTAACAGTGAGAGGAACATCAATTTTTTAACAATAAAAAAATCGATGAAATGCACACTTGAAAGCAGGCAACAATAACAGTCACTGAAAATAACTAAGTGCAATTTAGCAATCAAAGGTACTTACTTTACCTGGATGGCACTGGGTAGAAGTAAAACACTTCCGGAGTGCAGGCTAAGAGTCCAAGTTTTCAAGAGCTCCTGGAAAATGAGCAGGAGACTGTGTAGTACAGCAGATTTACCCAAGAGCAATATTGATTTGCTGGGTGGGTATGCAGTGTCGTGGATCTATGGAAAATAATGGGTGGGAAGAGTATTTTTAAATAGCTTGTACAACATTTTATAGCAATGAAAAAGGGGTGGAAGGGACTTTGAAAATCAGATTATCGTAAGGGGTGGAGGCTAGAGACATGGCCTTCAGGCTAGATCGAGAGGCATACAATGGAGTAAAGGCAATACTGGAACTCTTTCAGAAACTTTAGCGTGTAAATGGGGGATGGAGCAGTCATAGAATGCAACTCTAAGCAGGTAAAAGATAAACAGAGTATAAAAGCACTGTCTGGAACAGACACATTTCTCTCACTATTGACCTTCTACTACAGTTCAAGGCACCAAATTATGCAGAAATTTACCAGTAAGACGGTTTATGGAAAAAATGCAATAATAAATAACAGAACTCTTGCAGGATTACACAGCTCTGCCACAACTGTTACTTAAACTACAGGGCTATGGGCCAGCAGGGTTTAAAATACAGATGGCTTTTACAAGTAATTCTACTTGTGGAAGTAGAAGTGTGGAATAATGCAGAAATATAATATTCCCACAACTGTTAAAGTTACAGAACAAATTAAAAAATGTAAACAGATGTAACAGAGCAGAAAAGTACGAAGTATTATCACCATACAGCTCACTAAATACAACTCAAATATTTAAGTAGAATTGAAATAGTTAAAACAACTAAAATAATTTTAATTCTTTTTTTTTTTTTTGAAAAACTAGTTACTCATAGTTCCACACTTCTTCAACACTCTTCCCATACCTCATTGCTGAAATTGGCAAGCCATATTCCATGCTAATTACCAAGAGTTTCTTGGTGTTATATTTTCAGTGGCATGACTGTTCTGTTTTTTGGAGAAGTGCATCTGGTGTCAGTCCAGCTCAGTGCAAATATATTCAGCTCTCTTTATAAAGTCCAGTAACTGTATCTAATGGAAGTGAAGTATAATGCAACTTAACAGACTTGGTAGAAACTGCTTATAAAGTCTTGCATTTGGTACCTGTGCATAAAAGATCCTATGGCAGTTCCTGTTTGAATGTTCTTAGTAAAATGTTTGAGGTTGTTATACTTGGGCATTTTGGTATAAAAGGTACCAGCACAATTATTCTATTTTTAAGGACCAAAATGCAGTTAAAGGACAACTATGGGCTGGCTGCAGTGCGTCTATATCATACCATCAACAGCTTAGGTTGTCAAATCCAAAACATTGACACCTAACCGTTGAAAGCTTACAATAGCGAATAGCCACATAATCAAATTGTTTCCTTGGGAAAAATTTCGAATGGCCGCCCGTAAACAAAATAAACACACACCCCTATGTGGGGGTGGCACCCCCCACCCTCAACTAAATATACCAACTTTGAGATCTCTCTACATTGGGGAAAGGGCAAATCCCCAATAACGACCACTTGAATTCTTTCCTGAGGAAAGAATTCGATAAAGTGGCCATTCGCTATTGTAAGGTTTCGACGATTAGGTGTCTATGTATAAGCATTTGACAACCTAAGCTGTCGACAGTACAATAGGAACCCGGCTGCAACGTGTCTGTGGGGTGTCCTGAGTTGAATCAGTAAACGGATTCTGAATACTTTATCTTTTGCATTCCATAATATGCTGTATGCAGCAAAATGTGGGTGTTTTTCAAGCAGGATGTAATAACTTCCTGCTTCTGTTAGTTCAGCAGGCATGTAAACAGTTTCATGACAAGGAAAATGACTACTGAAGATCTTGACAACTGAAACGACACTTACGTTAGCATGTATCATGTGGATTTAATATGCTGTTACTTTAAGAGAATCAAAACCATATTTGTTTAATATCCTGCTCCGGGTCTGGAAAAAATCATCTTGAGAAGAAAATGAGAACTGACATTATTGACGTAAGATGAAAACAGAAAGGAAGGGTCATCCTTAGTTTGCCACAGAATTATCAGTGTGCTTATGGTAGGTGAGGGAAGAGGAATGAAGTAAGCCATCAGACTAGGATGATAGGAAGGTTGTACTCTAAGTATATGTATCTTCAAGAGTTTAGCAACGCATATTAAAAAAAAAAAAAAAAAAAAACTTTGGTAGGGTTGTTGCAGTTTGATTATTTATGTACATCAATGACTGGCCATTTTGAGACGAACTAAAGTCATCTCTGGATGTCAAAAGAACAGGAACATAAGTTGGGACATCATGACATCTCCAGCAGCATATGAATCCATGATTTGATCTGATCCTCATCTTTAATATGAGGTAACAAAGTTTTATGGATTGGATGCTGATTTTAAAGATCTTAGCAGCTATTGTACAAAAGCTGTAGCAATTGCACTTTAAAATGAAAGGGCAATCAGTGCAGAAAGATATGAGGTTAATTGAAAATGAAATGCAATCACTTGTTCCTATATTACTTACCATTAATAGTATAGTGGGTATTTATTCACTTTATTTACTTAATGGGCAAGCAATTGGATTGACCCATTCGATACCCTGCCTTTAAATATGGAGAAGGCATCTCTGACATTAAATTGAACAAAGGTATCTGCTAGTGGCTGCAGTCCAACAAAGTATATTCAAAACATTTTTACTTGTAAAGGAAGTTGGAAGTTGCACTGAAATATTCTAACCAGGTGATGCTGGATCACTTATGAAGAGGACGTTATTGGAGCAAAACCAAAGTTATTATATTATGCCCCATTACTGACACAACAGTCACCCTGTAATGATAAAACGTAATACATGCTTTGCACGTCTTCCATGAGAAAAACTGACAATTTTCTTGTTGCAGCCTAAGTAAGGACATCACAATAGCAGTTACAGGACTTGTGAATGTTTGTTTGTATATAACCTGCATCAAAAACAGTGTTTAAAAAATCCTTGGCTACAGTACAAGTGCAGGGGGTAGAGAGAATTGGCAATCCACCATCCAATTCACTAAGCATTTTTTGTAATAAAAATAAAATATGTGAAAGAAAGAACTAATTACCTTAAAAATGTTTACTGCTAACTGCTCAGCAGATTAGTTTTCAATCTTACTCACAAACACTGGCTAATCTACAGTGTATGTACTGTACCTGTGTACTATGTATGTATTCTACCTATGTTCCAAATTTCAGCTGTACACCACAAATCTATTAATTACCTTTTATTTTTAAAATTAATATTTTTCTGTTTGTTCTCTCCACTATAAGCTGCATACCACTGTAAAAACATGTCTCTTGTAATTTGTGTGTATACTGATCATGTCTAAATAACTAAATGTGTCTTTAATTTTTCTTTGTGGAGCTTTTCTCCCCGGGCCTCTGCTGAAAAAGGGCCTTTTCAGCTCAGTCAGACACCCCCGGTTAACAAATGTAAAATAATAATAATTATATGTTTAGGTTATTCTTATGGGATCCAGATGGTTTAAATCCAGCTAGTCAGCATCTCTAGAATGTGCATTTCATCCCTTCCATGATACTTCTGTAGCATTCCAGTTAGTTCGTTTTGCATCCACACCAAGCCAGGGAAGAAAAAAAACAAGCCATGGTCTGTTTATCTTCTTATCCAAGCACTTTCTCCAGGCAGGGTGGGGGAGAAAGATATGCCTGCTGCCATAGGTATTGGGATAGCAACACTTCTTACACAATCAGAAAAGTGCAGCACACATTTTGCAGTGCTCATCTCCTTGGAAATTTCTAACAGCCCTTAGATGTTCATTTCAAACTCTGATCATTCTGATGGCATGTAATGCTTGAAACCAAGCCTGCCTTTATATAAAATAAAAGGACTTCTCACTGGTGTACACTCTGTAGTTTTTGAGGAAATGTATTTGTAGATTTATTTTGTTTTATCAGGAGGATGAAAGTTCAGTTACTCAGATGAAAGTATTGCAGTATGAACAGAAGGATAAGTAAAAGTAAATAAAACTGTATCTTTTCTTTCACACCTGTCATCTCTCGGTCTCTTCTTGAGTTTGTACTTGATGTTGTTGTTGTCTTTTGGCTTTTCCCAGTTAGGGGTCGCCACAGCGGAACACCGGTCCGCTAATGATTGGCAGTAGATTTTTACGTGCCGAGTTGCCAGCCCTGGCGCACAACCTTCAACAAAGGTACTTCCATTCATGCATGTCTCCACGCAGAAGACGCTCTAGCTGAGAATCGAACAGGACAACATCTTACTGTGAGGCAACAATGCTACTGCAGCACCACCACCGCGGACTTGAGTTTGTACTTGATGTGGTACACATAAATGTTGTACTCCTGTGTCATTGCATGTATCATTGTGATGTTTTTGTTGTGTGTTATTGCAAAAAAAAATAGTACCTTTTTCTGTGCCGAGCTACTGATTTGTGGTTATATTGAAAAGTTCTTTCTTAATTATAAATGTAGACAAAAATATTTCATGATCTTAATTGTTTTTATTTGCTTTTTCCCCAGTACCGATGCAAATGCAGCAATGCTCAGCAATTTTGAGGTATGAGTTTTGTACATTTTAATGTCTTATCATTATAACCATTGACACGTTGTGTTACAGTTCTACTTGGATACAAATCCGAAACGTGCAGTAAGAAGCAAATGGTGTTGAGCATTCTGTGGGATAAGCTGTAGTCAGTTGCATCAATAGGGGAACATTTGCTTACAGCATTTACATAATTTTCTTTAACTGTAGTAGTAATTTTAGATGAAGTTTACACACTGTCCTGAATATTCTGTGAAAACCTGATCTTGAAACTTCCCCCCACAAAAACCTGCTGTAGAAATTTAAAAAACAGATACTACCTGCAGTATTTCTTATAGAATTACAGTATGGTGAAAGAACAGTGTCCTTTAGTCATTTTGTGTACATGGTCTACAGTGGTACCTTCTAGGACTGTAACATAACATAGTGCATGCTTCTTTATGTGCAAATTTGCCAATAAATTGCATGAACCACATCACATGACAGTCACAGATGTTCTTCGTGTTTCACTGTGGCAGTCATCACATTTGGGTTATCTGCTTACAGTAGCCCTCAGTCGGCTTGATTATCAAAGTCTTGGGTCCTGCTTCGGTTGCTGTCTCATCTTCCGTGACGTCAGGTAGTTAGGGGTATAAAGCATGCAGCCGACGCCATTACATCAGTCTTTCTTGCCGTGCGGTGCCTGAAGCAGAAGCAGTTCGCAAGTGCCGGTCGGCCAACTCCTGAAAATTTCGTCTTAGAGTTTCAGAACCGAAGTCTTCAACTAAAGCTAAGTACCCCATTGGGGAAACTTTTTCTTGCTCTAAAACCGATGTCAGCAAAAATCAGTAATTGTATTTCTTGTGGAAAGCAAATACCTCACAAAGATTTTCATTCGTACTGTATTCCTTGCCTAGGCCCTGACCACGATGTACCTCGCTGTTTTGTGCCTTATTTAAGCAACAAACTATTTGTCGTCTGTATATTTACGCTTCTAAATATTTTGGTACTTGGTTCAATTATCCAGATATGTCTTCAGTAAGTCACCCGACTACTGACATTCTGAAAAACACAAAGATAAAGACAGAGACAGGCTGCCTAGGTCCAAAGCTGCCAACAACACTTCTCCTAAGCCAGTCACCAGTTCGCCGGTACTCAGTGAGGTGCTTTCGCAGCCCCTGATACCTGCTACTTAAGATTCGCAGGCCTCTACTGAGACCCATTTGGACTCCCGCCACAAGATGCTTCAACTGTGGAACCTGCGGATGTCTCTACCTTGGATGGGTCCAGAGCCGCTGTACAGGCACCAGCTTCTGAAGGTGTATTCAGGCCTACTGACTTGCATATTAAACCGACGCCATCTTCTTCAAGGCCTAAAACTTTAACTATGCCTAGAAAACCGACGCCTAGACCACATGGTCAGGCCTCTATGCCTAAAAAACAGATGATAAGAATGGCTGAAGACCTTATTACTTTAATCAGGGGAAGCAAACCTTCCCCCTCTAAGAGACCTAGGACTGAATTTGCTTATGATACTTCTGACCAAGATTCTGAAATTTCTGTTTCCTCTGATGACCAGGATTTACCCTGATCTACCTATGAGGATTCTGATGCAGAAGACTCTATTCCCTCTGCTCCCCCCCCCCAGAGGATTTCTCTCTTGGTGAAATCCTGCATACTCTTAGGGAGCACTTTTGCTGGGAGCCAGGAATGTAAAGTTGTTCAATCTCGCCATTCATTCTTCACTGATGGGTTCGGAGCTGATCATCGGCTCCGACACAGCCGTCTAGCAAAGCTCAAAGATTAGCAGTAGCTAGAGACCAAGCCCCTTATCCCATGATGCATTGCTGGAATTACCCCAGATCTAGTTTGCCGTGGCACTTATCTCTTGGTTTCCAGCTCTGCTCAAGACTTTTTCAATGAAATAGCAAGTTTTTCTTAAAAAAAATTCATATATTTCAATCTACTCTATTGCTTAGTGTTTTTCTTATCCAGAATAATACTATCTTTTTGGGCTTCGTTAGTTTTAGTGACCTTTCTTTGCTAGTGTGGGCTTTGGCTTTTAGTAGTGTAGTTTTAGTGCAATTGTGTAGTTGGGTATTTTTGACTAATATACAGTTAGTTCTTGTGTGGTTCTATATATTATAAAGACAGACATCCTAAGTCTGGTTTCAAAAAATGTCTTGACTGTGGACAAAAAGATGTCTGTCACTGATGGACAAGTTCAATGTGTTTATTGTCTGGGTGAGGTGCACCTTCATGAGTCCTGCAGTATCTGCCACTCCTTTTCTACTAGAGTGCTTGCTGAGAGGAAGAGAAAGCTCATGGATCGGGGTCTTCTTAAGCACGCCTTTGTGGAAGCTTTGACTGACCAGGATGGAGCCAGCAAGTCATCAAAGTCCTCCAAATCCTCTTCAGACTCTAAGTCAAAGAAGTCTAAGAAAGTGGAACTTGCTGTGACTTTGGCTCCACAGCCTTCGGAGCCGACAGTCTTTTCCTTTTGGACCCAGGACACTGCCTTGGAACCGGTCTCCGAATCTCCTTCTCCATTACTCCAGTCAGCACCATTGGTGCATTCCTACAGGCCCTCTATTAGTCTTTCGGATTCGGACATGGACCGGCTGGTACAGAAGTTCTTAAAGGCACCAGGCCTAGCTAAATTGCTGTCTGCTTTGACCCAGGTGTCTGAACCGAAGACTAATACCCAGAAATTGACTGCTCCTCCTGCGAGCTGTAGCAGATTTTTGGAGCCAGAAGAGACTGACCTGATGGTTGTAGAACCCTTGGAGCCAACACCTGTCCCAGTGTCATCGGCAACATCTACTCAGATGTCCTCAGCACCGACTGGGGACTCTAGGAGCCGACACTCTCTGGTCGGGTCTGGGGAGGATACTCGCACTGACCTGTCAGTGCCAATTCTTTCTCTCGGGGCCTCGGCGCAGGTGAGCTGTGCTCCTGCCTCCTTGGGCTCTGAGCCAACGGCATCGATGCGGGAGGGGATCATGGTTCCTTCTGGTCCGTCAACTCCTTCTCATCGGAGCCGTGATGCCTTCGAAGCCATGAGGCGAGTAATGTCTCCTAAGACTTCCTCATCACCAGGTCTGGCATCTTCTTCCCCTAAAGCTCTGGTGTCTGCTTCTGCTTCTGTCGGCCACCCCAAGCGTAGAGACCCAGAGCCTCAGGTAGCCCCACTGGGCGACCCCTGCTCTTCTGAAACTTCCCCAGAGGTTCCCACTGAGGAAATTCACAGAAAGAGAGTGTGCAAGAGGAGGCACTTGGACTCCCCACAGGAGTCATTGACATCTGACACTGACTTGGATGAGTCAGAAGGGTCCCCTCGATCCCCCTCTGAGGGCATCTCCTTTGCGGAGATCCTTGAGATCCTTATGCAGAGGGGTGATTGGCAGTCCAAAAACCCTACTGAGGATGAGTCGGTTCTTCTGAAGGCTTTTGGGTCTCAACCTTCCACCTCCTGGGTGTCTCCACCCCAGGATGAGCTTGTGCAACTGGTCTCTTGTAGAGCATGGGAGTCTCCGGAGTCCATGGAACCTGTCCCTCAGAGGCCAAATAAGTTTATCTCTGCCCCAGCGGATAAAACCTTCTTGTCTAAGGGAGTCCCTGTTGATGTCATGGTGGTGGCGGCAGCCACCAAGAAGGAATTGTCAGAAACTTCTGCGTCTATCCATCCTTGTAACAGAGATTCTAGGATCATGGATAGATATGGGAAATGCATGTTCAGTTCAGCAACTTTCACCCTTCAATCACTGAATTATCTGACCCATTTCACCAGACTGCAAAGAGACCTCCTTAAGGAGTTGGGAGATGCTCTTCAGGGTGCTGTAGCTGCAGGTGTCACTCACTGACAAGGTTTCTGCCCAGCTTGCTACCCTTAATTTCATTGCGAACTCGTCCACGCGTCTCATATCATATGCAGCAGATGGGTCAAGTAGGGCTGCAGGAGCAGGGGTTGCTCTTCGTAGGCATGCCTAGATGCACCTCTGTTCTTTTGCGGAGCTCTTCAAGTCTTCATTCGTAAATACCCTGTTTGATGGCTCATCCTTGTTTGAGCCTAAGGTAAAGGAAACATTGACCAGGTGTGAACAGGAGGAAAAGACTCTGCCATTGGTGTCTGCTTTTCTACCCCTACTCGACCTTACCCTAAAGGGAAGGAAAGATGTGGTTCCGTAAAGCCCAAGGAGCCTTTCAGGACACACGTTGAGAACCTTCCTCCAGGGGCAGAGGAGGAGGTAATAATGGAAGATGCCGTCCTCGCGGCAGAGGGGGTCCGCAACACCAGGGTGACAGAGATCATTTCTCTGGCCAACCCTATCAGTGCTCCTGAGAGAATGCCTGACTGTCCTGCTCTGGAGGCAGTCGGGTGTTGCTTATCTTTGTACCCAGAAGCCTGGTTAGATATCACAAATGACAGATGGGTACAAAGCATCATTTCCAGAGGGTATTTCATGCCATTCTCTGCTCCACACCCATTCCTGTCAAGAGAATCCCAGACGTTCCACCCAGTTACAGGGAACAAGCAACCATAGAGGTCCACAAGTTGCTAGAAAAAAGGTCATCCAACCAGTCCCACAGACCAAACAGGATTTGGAACTTGCTCAAGATTCTTTTTGGTTCCAAAGAAAACGGGGGACTGGAGACCCCATTTTGGACCTCAGCAAACTGAACCAATTTGTAAAAAAAGAGAAGTTTCGGATGGTCACGCTTCAGTCCATACTTCCCTTTTTAGGGAAGGACAATTGGATGTGCTCGATCGATCTCAAGGATGCATACTACCACATAAAAATGGCCAGACCATCCAGAGATCATCTGGGAGCTAGTCACTACCAGTTTCGAGTCCTGCCCTTTGGTCTCACTACAGACCCACAGAGTGTTTACCAAATGTATGGCAGTAGTCACGGCTCACTTGAGGCGTCTAGGATTCCTGGTGATCTGAAGTAGTTAACTTCATTTGTTCATCAACCTGTGGGGTATTGGATCCGAATCGGATCTGAGCCGGCAGCTTTATTCGGCTAAGATCCAAGCTCCAAGCTCCTCTCCCTTACCCATAACCCCCTGCCATCCTTCTTTGTCCTCAGATCTCGTTTGCTGTGGCTTATTCAAGGTGTAGGGTTTCGTGAGTTTTTAAAGAGAATTACCTTTATTTTTCACCTAGTTTTAGTTATTTGTTAAACGAGTGAGTGTTGTTCCCTTTTATAGTTAATTAAGCCAGTCTTGTTGGTAAAATGTATTTTTTTTTTAGTTAGTCTAGTCTTCCATCTTCCCCGTGCGTGTGAAGGTGTGTTTGGGTTGGGCCTATTGTGTTACTATGGCCGAGGCCCCTAAAACCTTCTTTTCTAAATGCACTGAGTGTGGCCATAAGCTATCTCTGGTGGATGGCCACACTCTGTGTGTTACCTGCGTTGGGGTTGACCATCTTTCTTCGGGCTGCACAATTTGTGCAGCCTTCAACCCCAGGGCTTTGAGGGATAGGAGGTCGAAGCTGATTCTGGCGGGACTTCTGCCCCCGGACTCGGCTTCGTCCTCTTCTCCCTCTGCAGCACCGGCTGCTACCGCAGCGGTCCCGCCTTCTATCCCTGCTCCCCTGGCCGGGACTCGCCCTCCCGCCATGGCTCAGGAGGAGAGGGGGAATCTAGGAGGGAGAGAAGAAAGGAGAAGCACCACAAGGGGCAGGCTGAAGCTTCCTCTTCGGCTCCATCGGCTGAGCTGTTAGTCTCTCCTAGGGCTTCTGGGCCTTCTCCTTCCCAGCTCCATTCACCCTGTTTTTCCCTGGAGCTGGAGGAGGAGGAGACCCGGTAGCCCTCGAGGTCTTCGAGGCGTCACTCCAGGCCTGCCTTGGTGGCCTCGTCTAGATCTACCCGAAGCTTGTCAGATGCAGATATGGACTGGATGATGCCTAGGTTTCTCCAGGCCCAACTGCAGATGGGAGTGCTCCTGCCTCCCCCCCTCCGGGGAGGAGCTCTACCCCCTTTTTCACCCCGATTGCTCCTTCTCTGACCCCCTTCCGGGGTTTGGAGCCGTCGGATCCAGGCAGCATCGGAGCTGGGGGAGGCTCGGCGCCGATAGTGCACCCTACTTCGGCTCCGACCGCACCCTCGAGTTTGTAGGGTCCTTTTTCAGATCTGAGCTCTCGGAGCCGTGTGCTGAGCTTCAGATCTGGAAGTGTCAGTGTGTCTTCGGCTCTGTCTCGGTCAGAGCATACTGGCCCTTCGGATCTGATTGTATCGTTGCCAGCTCCGGTCCGCACCTCGGATCTGAAGGGGCTGCTCTCGGAGCTTAGAGAGAACAGTTCTCCTTCGGCGTTCGATGTTGTGGAGGGGGTCTTGTCGAGGGACTTGAGGCCCCAGGCTTCTGCTGCGGTTCCACCCATCACTCCCTCTCAGATGGGCCTACCTTCCATCACCCAGCCCCAGGAACAGCCTGCGCCTACGTCCCAGATGGTTCCCTTAGAGGAACAGGATGTGATTGGTGAGGCATCTTTGGACAGCCCCCCCGAGGAGGTTCCTCACAAACATAAGTGCAAGAGGAGGCACTTGGACTCACCCGAGTCCTTGACAGAGGACACAGACAGAGGAAGGGGAAGGTTCTCCAAGGTCCCCCCCCCCCCCGAGGACGTCTCCTTCGGAGACATTATGGAAATGCTTCGTATTAAAGGGGCGTGGTCAGCCCAAAAGCATTCCTCTGATGAATCTGTGTTTCTGGAGGCATTTGACGCAGGCCCATCTACCTCTTGAGTGTCCCCTCCTGCTGATCCCCTGGTAGATCTGATCACTACCAGGGCATGGAAGGAACCGGACACTGTGGATCCCATACCAAAGAGACCAGACAAAATTCTCAGTCCACCCACAGGACAGTTTGGAGCAAGGGTGCTCCAGTAGATGCCATGTTGGTGGCGGATGCCATGTTGGTGGCGGCTGCCACCAAGAAGGAACTAGCCCAGGAGAGTTCCTCGGTCCACCCTCCCGACAAGGAGTCTCAGACGATGGACCGCATAGGGAAGCGGATGTTTGCTTCAGCCACCTTCTCGGTAAGGTCGCTGAACTACATGGCACATGTGATACGACTCCAGCGGGATCTCATTAAAGAATACGCAGAGTCGCCCCGAGAGTCCATGTCGGTCGAGGATAAGAAAACATTCTCAGCCCGAATGGCCACTCTTAAGTCCATTTCGAACACTTCTATACGACTTCTGTCCCATGCCACGGAAGGAGCCGCTAGAGCTAGCGGAGTGGGCATTGTCTTACGGCGGCATGCCTGGCTCCGTCTCTGCTACTTTGCGGAATCCTTCAAGGTGTCCTTCGCAAATACCCCTTTTGACGGCTCTTTGCTATTTGGCAAGACCATCCGCGACACACTGGTCCAGAGTGAGAAAGACGGGAAGACATTGTCTGCCATCGGGATCTGCTTCTCGGCTCCCCAGAGTCCTTCTCCAGGAACCAAAGGAGACAAAAAAAGATGTGGTTCTGAAAATCTCAACAGTCCAGTTTCGCTCCGGACCCTTCATCCTTCAGAGGCAGAGGAGGACAGGGTGGATGCCGGCCGAGAGGCAGAGGGGGACAGAAAAATTTCGGGTTGAGAGAACCCTTTTCGGATCGGCCCGCGCAGCAGCCCTGAGGGGTTACCCGACTGCTCCACTCTGGAAGCAGTCGGGGGGCATTTCTCGAGGCACCTAGCAGTTTGGGAGTCCTTTACAACAGATCGCTGGGTACTTCGAATCATATCCAGAGGTTACACTATCCCCTTTCTGAATCTCACTCTCCGACCCCGGAGCCTCCCCGATGTCCCACCCAATCAAAGGGAGGCAGCAGCCACAGAAATAAAGCAGCTGCTAGAAAAAAGAGCTATCCAGCCCATCCCCCATGATCAATCCGGATCGGGCTTCTACTCCAGGTTCTTTTTGGTGCCAAAAAAGACGGGGGACTTAAGACCAATCCTCGACCTGTCCACTCTGAACCTGTCAGTTGCCAAAGAAAAGTTCCGGATGGTCACCATTCAATCCATTCTCCCACTCCTGCAGGAGAACGACTGGATGTGTTGTATAGACCTCAAGGATGCGCACTACCACATTTTGATGGACAGACGATCCAGAAGGTTTCTTCGCTTCTGGCTGGGAGCCAGCCACGATCAGTTCAGGGTCCTTCCCTTTGGTCTCACCACAGCCCCCAGGGTGTTCACCAAAGTGATGGCAGTTGTAGCGGCCCACCTGAGGCTTCAGGGAATACAGGTCTTTCCGTACCTAGACGACTGGCTCATGACCGCCCCCACCAGGCATCTACTCTGTTCAGCCAGGGATTACTTCCTTCATTTGGCCTCTCATCTGGGAATTTCAATCAACCTCAAGAAATCCTCCCTTCAACCAACTCAGACCTTAGATTTCATAGGGGCCAGGCTAGATACAAACCTGTTGAGGGCCTTCCTAACTATGGACAGGCTTCGAACTCTGACATTTCACGTGATGGCCCTCTTACAATCCCCGGCTCCCCCAGCGGAATTGGTCCTGAGGGTGCTAGGCTGCATGGCGGCTGCCATCAATCTGTCACCACTAACTCGTCTAAACAGGAGAGTCCTGCAATGGACCTTGGAGGTCCAATGGTCCATCCTGCAACATCCGCTAAGTACAGCTATCCTCCTCAGCAAGGTTTGCAGGAGGTCCCTACTCTGGTGGATCCAAACCTTGGATCTCTGGGAAGGGTGCCCCTTCTCTATGACCCCACTCTAAGCCACGGTGACCACGAACGCTTCTCACCTCGTGTGGGGGGGCACTGCATGGGCAGAACCGTCCAAGTCACGTGGACACACTCGGAGACCTAGTTGCACATCAGTGTCCTAGAGATGAGGGCGGTGCTTTTAGCGTTGCAAGCACTCCAGGCCCTTCTTCCCTTAGGGACAATTGTGATTCAGTCAGACAGCATGTCAGTAGTCTGGCATATCAACAAACAGGGGGGAACCAGATCCTATCCGCTGTGTCGAGAGGCCATGAGAGTTTGGGAATGGGCGATCACCACCAACCGCTTTCTCATAGCAATGCACATTCCGGGTCGGTCCAACATACTGGCAGACAGGCTGAGTCGAACCATCCTCTCACCTTTTGAGTGGTCTCTGAACCTGAGAGTAGCGAAGCAGATCTTCCTCAAGTGGGGTCAACCTTGCTGCGATCTATTCACGTCGCCTTCGAACGCAAAATGCAGCGAGTACTTCGCTCTTCTTCCCCCACCAGAGGAATTCCCCAGAGACACTCTAGTCCATGTTTGGCCATCCGGTCTACTTTATGCTTATCCACCTCTCCCCCTCATGGTAAAATTCTTGCAGAAAGCTGGTCGGTTGGGGAGCAGAGTGATCCTCATAGCCCCATTCTGGCCTTGTCAAACGTGGTTCCCTTGCCTATGGTCTCATCTGGTCAATCCTCCATGGATCTTGGATCCCACTCCAGATCTGATTTCTCATCCCCTGGAGTTGGCAACTCCAAACCTGGACAATCTCAAGCTCACAGCTTGGTTGATCCAGTTCTAATCATAGCGAGGACTCCCAGTATCTCCTCCTCCATTAAAGCTATTTTAGTAGCCTCTCATAAACCTTCTACTAGAAAGGTCTATAAGAGCAAATGGAAACATTTTTCGATCTGGGAGGAACATAGACATATGGATCCCTTTACAGCCCCGATACCAGCTGTATTAGAGTTTTTGTCACACTTATTTGATCAAGGTGCCAGCTCTTCCATCGTCAAAGTCCAATTAGCAGCAATTTCACACTTTCATGTGGGAAGCGATCTCGGTTCCTTAGCTTCTTCCAAGATCTGCAAAACTTTCGTAAAAGGTACTTTCCTGTTAAGGCCTCCTGTTAAGGATGCAGTTCCCCCGTGGGATTTAACCCTTGTTCTTTAGGCTCTTACTGGCCCCCCCTTTGAACCTGCAGCTTCAGTGGATCTTAAATACTTATCTTGGAAAATGGCCTTTCTCATTGCCATCACTTCGGCTAGAAGGGTATCAGAACTTCAAGCTCTTTGCGCCAAACCTCCATAGCTGGTCTTCCACAAAGATAGTTTCCCTCAGGACCAATCCCTCCTTCTTA
Source organism: Protopterus annectens (assembly GCF_019279795.1). NCBI lineage: Eukaryota > Metazoa > Chordata > Ceratodontiformes > Protopteridae > Protopterus > Protopterus annectens. The sequence goes on from NC_056747.1 coordinate 573,751,693, forward strand.
CCTAAAGTCGCCTCTGAGTCCAACATTAATCAATCTATCAATTTACCGTTTTTTTTTCCCAAATTACCAAAACAAAGGTGAATACAAATTACATTCTTTGGACGTGCACAGACAGTTGAGGTTCTATTTACACAGGACTGCTGATCGTAGGAAATCTGAGCAACTCCTTGTATCCTTTGCTAAACCCTTTTTAGGTAAACCTGTGTCAAAAGCTACATTGTCCAGATGGATTTCACAATGTATACTTCTTGCATATAAGAGTTCTGGCCGACCAGAACCTGTCGGAGTTCACGCCCATTCTACTCGATCGATTTCCACTTCTGCTGCCTTTTGGTCCAGGGTGTCCTTGGATGACATTTGTTCAGCAGCCACTTGGGCTTCATCCCATACCTTTATTTCCCATTACAAACTGGATATAATTTCCAGAGGGAGGGCGTCCTTTGGCTTTGCAGTGCTCCGGAATATTCTTCCATGAGGACCTCCCAAGTTTTTTGGTAGCTGGGGACTCTGTCCCACAGGTTGATGAACAAATGAAGTTAACTGCTTCAGATAAAGAAGTTATGTACTCACCATAACGTTCCATCTGAGTAGGTAACTTCATTTGTCAGCAACCAACCCCCCTCTGTCCCCCTAACCTGTAGTTTGTCCTTTTTAGGAACTTTGTACTCCCTGTATCAGATGACATCAGGTTAGGATGTTTAGTTGATCCTTTGGTTGTAGTATTCTATAATACTAAGGAAACTCGATCTGAGGACAGAGAAGGATGGCAGGGGATTATGGGTAAGGGGGAGGAGCTTGGAGCTCGGATCTTAGCTGAATAAAGCTGCCAGCACGGATCCGATTCGGATCCGATACCCCACAGGTTGCTGACAAATGAAGTTACCTACTCAGATGGAACATTATGGTGAGTACATAACTTCTTTTTTCCATACCTAGACGATTGGCTCCTTACCTCCACCACCAGGCATCAACTGATTCAGGCAACAGAATCCACTCTGACATTCTGCAACCACTTAGGCATATTACGGTCAACTTCGAAAAGTCTGCTTTGTCACTATCACAGCATATCGTCTTTATAGGGGTGCAGAGTTAGACACTTCAGCCACCACTCTGTCTTCCAGACGAAAGGGTATCAATTCTTCACCAACACATCACATCACTGGTTTCAAAGAACAGAACTCCAGCCGCAGAGGTCTTGAAAGTACTAGGTTTGATGGCGGCAGCAATTTTAGCCATTCCACTGGCGAGGATGCATATGCGGATTCTTCAAGGGCTCCTGTTCACTCAATGGTCTTACCAAGAGTTGCCAATGAACCATATGATTCTGATTACAAACTCTTGCAAGAGGGATCTTCAGTGGTGGTTGACGTCTCTACATGTTACAGTAGGACACCCCTTTGTCCTTCCCCCTCCAGTAGCCACTGTGACCATGGATGCTTCCCTGATGGGGTGGGGTGGGGGGACATTTTCAGGGAAAGACTGCCCAAGGCACATGGACGGATCAAGAGTCACATTTGCATATCAATGTCCTAGAGATGAGAGCAGTACTTGTGGCGTTGCAGTACTTTCAGGACTCTCTCCCTCTAGGGACAATTGCCATACAGACATACATGTCACTGGTCTGGTATTTGAACAAACAGGGCGGGACCAAGTCTTACCCCTTTGCCGAGAAGCCCTCACGGTTTGGCAGTGGGCTGTGTCATCCCAGGGCTTTCTGTTGGCAATGCACATCCCTGGGAGATCCAACGTGATAGCGAACAAGCTAAGCAGGGCAATATTGTTGCCACACGAGTGGTCCTTCAAACAGGAGATTGCAGACAGGATTTTCCACAAATGGGGCCAGCCTTGCTGCGATCTTTTTGCTAGCCACATCAACACCAAATGCAGAAGCTACTTTGCCCTGATTCCCCCTCAAGGAGAACCCCCCGAGAGATGCACTCTGACACGATTAGCCCCCAGGTCTCCTCTATGCATTTCCCCCAATTCCTTTGATACCCAGATTTTTACAGAAAGCGAAGTCGCTGGGAAGGACTGTCATTCTTAAAGCCCCTCATTGGCCTCGGCAGATTTGGTTTCCATTTCTTTACCATCATCTTTTGGAGGATCCATGGACCCTGGACCCAGTTCCAGACCTTCTGACACACCCGTCAGGATCCCCATCCTTCCTTGCAGTCACTGAAGCCAACTGCTTGGCTGCTCCAGTTCCCCGTATAGCTAGGCTTCATAATCTTTCAGAGGACAAGTCAAGTTTTGTTGGCTTCCCACAAACCTTCCACCAGAAAATTGTATCGGAGTAAGTGGAAAATATTTTCCATTTGGGCTTCTAACAAAAACCTTGATCCTTACCAAGCTCCATTGTCATCCATTCTAGAATTCTTGACTGGGATTTTTCATGAAGGAGCTGCAGCTGCTACCGTTAGGGTCCAGTTAGCAGCTATATCTAATTTCCATCTAGGTATTGATGGACTGAATATTATGCAACACCAGTTATCAAACATCTTCCTCAAAGGTACTTTTCACATGAGACCTCCAGTGAAGACTCCTTATTCTCCCTGGAGCTTGAATTTCATGCTTTCCCGTATAATTCTTTCTCCCTTCAAACCAGCATCTTCTTGTGAGCTCTAGTTTCTGTCATGGAAAACTATTTTTCTAGTAGCCATTACTTCTGCCTGCAGAGTGTCGGATCTTCAGGCATTATCGATCAAGCCTCCATATATGATTTTTCATCCTGACAGAATATCCCTTAGGACTAACCCTTCTTTTTTTGCCTAAAGTATGTTCTGAGACAAACATAAATCAAGTTATTGAGTTGCCTGTTTTTTTCCCCAACCATACCAACAATTTAGAATACATGCTGGACAAACTTGATGTTCACAGACAGCTTAGATATTATCTGGACAGACCAAAATACTTCAGAAAGTCAGACCAACTTTTTGTTTCATTCTCTGAAGACAGAAAAGGTAGACCAGTGGCTAAAACAACTCTTTCTAAGTGGCTTTCCCATTGTATCACCTACACTTACTCATCTGCTAATAGGTCTTTGTGGCATAAAGTGAAGGAGCATTCAACCAGAGCAGTCTCTCTTCGGCCTTTTAAGCCAAGTTACCTCTTGACGATATCTGTGCTGCAGCCACTTGGTTTAAGCCTTAAACTTTTATCACTCATTACAAAGTGGACAAGGCCTCCAGGGACAGGGCTTCCTTTGGTTCTACGGTCCTGAAAAATGTACTCCCATGAGCCACCCAGGATTTAGGGTGCTAGGGACGCTATCCATCAGTGAAGAATGAACAGCGAGATTGAACAACTTCACATAAAGGAAGTTACGTACTCGCCATAACGTTCCATGTGAGTTGTTCCATCTCGCCTTCATTTTCACATCCCTCCCTCCTTCCCCCACCTGGCTGATGGTTGACCTTGAGACTGACTTCATCCTGGTTGTTCAATGTTTCTTCCTGTCTGGGGAGATTAGTCCTCTTACTAGGATATGGTACACGCAGCAAACAAGGTCTGAGGTAATTCCAGCAATGCATCATGGGATAAGGGGCTTGGTCTCAAGCTAATGGTAATCTTTGAGCTTTGCTAAACGGCCGTGTCAGAGCCGAGGATCTGCTCTGAACCCATCATTGAAGAATGAAGGCGAGATGGAACAACTCACATGGAACGTTATGGTGAATACATAACTTCTTTTTACTCTGATTCTAAAAAGAGGCTTGGGGATTTCTTACTCCTGCCCCAGTACAGGCCTTTAGCTATCCCTCCTGTACTAGACATTGTTGATGATGCCTTTTCTGAATCTAGCTTGGCCCCTGACTGTCTACCTCCTGCTCCCAGAAAACCTGATAGATATTACAGGGTTCCTGACTCTCACAAGTTCCTTTTTAAAAATCCTACTGCGAATTCTGAGACCATTTCACAGGGACCCAAGGGCATTAAGGCTACTACTGCCAAAAATCCTACCCCCTCTGATAGGGACTCCAGGGCGCTGGATAGATGGGCTAAGAAAGTATACACTTCTGCAACTTTGTCCATTTAGGGCCTTAAACTGCCAGTTTCATATGTTAAAGTATCAGCAGCATATCATTGGATTGCTTTAACAGAAAATGATGTTGATTCCTGATTGTGCTGAAAATAAGGATTTACATGATTTAATGCATTCTGCTGAACAGGTTGGAAAGCATACTTTGCAATGTGGTTTTGATTCACTAGAGGCATCTTTCAGGGCTGCTGTCACTGGGTCTGTACTTAGAAGGCATGCTTGGCTTAAGGAGCAATCTTTGCCAGGTCATGTTAAAGCTAAATTGCTGGATGCTCCGTTAAATCTGGATCACCTGTTTGGCAACAAAGCAGAAGTAGTTCTTAAAAAGATGGAGGAAAAAGCTAAATCTATGCAAACTGTTAAAGATTTCCTACACGTACAACCTCCAAGATTTAGTAGGCATTGGCCCTCTAAGAATTGGTCCTTTCCTGCCTCTTCCAGGCCTTCAGTCCAAACCCAGAACCAGCAGAATACCCAGGCTTCAGTCCCAGGGTACTCCCAGGACTAAACAGTGGGGGGCTTCCACTTCCAAATTAGGGAGTAGCTCCCCCTATGGTAAACTGTCTCAATGACTTAACTTTAAAGCTTCCAAGAACTTCTCAACTGACTGCTCCTTTGGGGGAAAGATTTGTCTGCAGGCAAAAAACTGGGAACTCATTACCCAGGACAAATGGGTGTTAAATATAGTTTCCCAAGGATACAGATTTCACTTCCACATGTTACCAACCCCAAACGGTTGGCCAGATCTACCCCCAAATCAGTGGACAGAGGCTCAAAAGCAAGTACTGGCTATTCAAACTGTACCAGAAGAGGAAAAGGGGCAAGGCTTCTACTCAAGACTTTTCCTGGTACCCAGAAAAGACAACTCTTGGCGTCCTATCCTGGACCTTTCCATATTGAACACCTTTTTGGTGATTCCAAAATTCAAGATGCTAACTCTTCACCAGTTACTTCCTATGCTAGGCAAAGATGCCTAGTTGGAAACACTGGATTTAAAAGAAGCTTACCTACACATCCCAATCAGGGAATCTTGCAGAAGATACCTACGCTTCAAAGCAGGCTACATGCACCATCAGTTCTCTGCACTGCCCTTTGGCTTATCTACTGCACCCAGGGTATTCACAAAGTGCTTGGCTCCAGTCATTGCATTTTGCAGGCAAAGAAATGGACATTTCTTACCCCAATGAAGAGTCTCCTCCATCCAGCTTAGTGAAAGGCAAAAAGTCAGGACATACTTTTGAATCATCTGGCATTTGTACAAAAGGTGCTAACTTGTCTGGGGTACACCGTAAACAAAAAGAAATCACATCTGGTACCCTGTCAACAAATTATATTCCTGGGAGCAAGCTTGAACACACCTTCCCAGGTGGCTTTCCTCATGCCAGAGAAACAAATTCATTTGACGACTTACTTCAAACTAATGGCCACAAAAACCCTGCTATCTGCAAGGCAAATACTGCAAGCCCTGGGGTTTATGGCCTTCTGCATTCTACTAATTCCATATGCAAGACTGCATATAAGGAAACTACAACGGTATCTAAAAAGCCAATGGTGTCAACATTCTCAGGATCTAGAAGCAATGATCCCTATCATACCTTGCCTACAGTTAGAGTTCCTTTGGTAGGCAGAGGCCTGCCACGTAAACAAGGGACTACCATTCACTCTACCCCCTGCCGCCCAAACCCTAACAGACGCATCGGACTATGCATGGGGGGCTCACCTGGCAGGGAAGTGCATTCAGGGCAAATAGAACCCAAGTCAAATGCACCTGCATATCAATCAAAAAGAAATGTTAGCCGTACAGAAAGCTCTGATAGCCTTCAAGGACCACATTCTTCCAGGACAATTAATGGTAAGGACGGACAACACCACTGTTATATGGTACATAAACAAGTGGGGGGGGAGTACCCATTCTTACCACCTCTGCAGACTAGCCATGGTTCTGTGGAACACAGCCTTGAGCTACCAAGTGCATCTACAGGCTCAATTCCTGCCAGGAAAACTAAATACACTGGCAGATGAACTAAACAGAAATCTCTTGGACCCATACGAGTGGAAACTGGAACCAAAGATTTTCAACACATTGGTAAACAAATGGGGGAGCCCAGATATAGACCTGTTTGCCCCCCCCGAGAACTATCAATTGGACAAATTCTGCACAAGGACTCCCCACAAACAAACTTAGAAAGTGGATGCTCTGTCCTTCAGCTGGAAAAATCTATCAGTTTATGCCTTTCCTCCTCTCTGCCTCTCCTCTCCAAAGTACTACTAAAGATCAAACAGGACAAACCAAGGACATTACTGATTGCACCAGACTGGCCAAACCAACACTGGTACCTCCTCTTGTGCAGTTTGTCACTGCTGGCTCCATGGCACCTGCCTCAGACCCCTACCCTGCTGTCTCAGCAGGAGAGCCAGATTCTGCACCCTCAGCTTCAAACCCTGACCCTGGCAGCCTGGCTAATTTCCTAGTCTCTCCATTACCATCCCTCAGTAAACAAGTGCTGGATGTCATTTTGGAGGCAAGGAGGCCTAGTACTAGAAAATCTTATGCTGAAAAATGGAAAAGATTCTGTGCCTGGAACCAGACTCAAAGGATGGGCACAGCAGCACCCAATTTACCTCAGATTCTTCAATACTTAACTGAGATGCTTCACAAGGGCCTTTCTTTTTCCTCCATCAAAATTCACACCTCAGACATTTCAGCTCATTACAACACAGAACCACCCATCTTCTCTCATCCACTGCTCAAGCAGTTCCTCAGAGGGGCCAAAAACTTAAGACCTCCGAGGAGAGCCTCAACTCCAGGCTGGGACCTTAACTTTGTATTGGAAAAACTCACTCTTCCTCCTTTTGAGCCAGCTGCAAGTGCAGAATTAAAATTTCTTTCTTGGAAAACAGCCTTCCTTTTAACAATTACTTCAGCAAGAAGGGTATCTAAACTACAGGCCCTTATGGCAATGGAGCCTTTCATCATCTTTCATGCGGACAGGGTGTCCCTCGGGACCAATCCCTCCTTCATGCCAAAGGTGGTATCCAGTGTGGCTCTTAATCAATCCATTCATTTGCCAACCTTCTTTTCTAATCCACAGAACAAAGGGGAAATGATCCTGTACTCCTTTAGATGTGCACAGACAACTTGGATTTTACTTGGACAGGAGTAAACCTCAAAGGAAATCTGAACAACTGTTGGTGGCATTTGCTGCAGGGGCAGAGAGGAAGGCTATTTCAAAGCAAACCATTTCTAAATGAATAGGCCATTGCATTCATTTCTGCTATAAGCACCATGGAAAACCTATCCCACAGGGGATTAGACCCTATTCAACCAGGGCTGCATCTACCTCTACAGCCTTTCTCAGAGGTGTACCTACCAGGGACATCCCAGAAGCTGCTACCTGGAGTTCTGTACATACTTTCATCAAGCATTACCATTTACCAATTTTCTCTAAATCCAGAGCTGGCTTTGCCACTGCAGTCTTGCAGGGCCTTATAGCTGGTCCTAATGCTATCTAAATGCCTCCTCCCATCCTTGGCTTTGGGAATCTACCCAAATGTGATGACTGCAACAGTGAAACACGAAGAACATAGTACAGTTGTGTACACTTACCATAAATGTAGATGTTTGCATGTATTCACTGTTGCAGTCCTGGTTACCCTCCCTCCAGCCCCCTCTCCTTTACTATACTTAAAAGCTTTTTGGTATATTTGTTTTTTTTTTGGAGGTGTAACCTTGTGTGTGTGTGTGTGTGTGTGTGTGTGTGTGTGTGTGTGTGTGTGTGTGTGTGTGTGTGTGTGTGTGTGTGTGTGTGTGTGTGTGTGTGTGTGTATATATATATATATATATATATATATATATATATATATATATATATATATATACCCCTGGACTACCTGACATCACGGAAGATGAGATAGCAACCGACGCAGGACCCAAGAATTTGATAATCAGGCCGACTGAGGGCTACTGCAAGCCGTTAACCCAAATGTGATGACTGCAACAGTGAATACACTCTAACATTTAGGGTCTGTTTGTACCTGAACCTGTGTATCTCTGTACATCTTATTTTGAATTATTAAAATCCATCCCTTAAAAGAAGAGTTGCGTTAACCATGGCTGATTACGGAATAACACTGTAATTCTAGTGATGTAAATAAGCTGTTCATTTAGTGTGGAAAATGTAATTGCCTTACACAGGTGCAGGCATAAGCAGTTGCATACCAATAAATGCCTTTTTATATAGGGTTTTGAATCTTTAGATGTGTGTTTGGGAGGGTCCACTTCAAAATACTGACTTTCAAAATACCTAAACTCAAAATACTGAGACCAAAATCTCTAAAACTCAAAATACTGAAACTCACAATATCGAAAAAAAACCCCACAGTACAGCAACACAACTATATTGCAGCAGAACTACATACAGAAACATATTACTCTTCTGCAAGTATAGGCAGGGGGGCTAGCCCCCCTGAAACCCCCTTGTGGGGGCTGCGCCACCCACACCCTCTGCTACTTAAATATATCAGCTCAGAGATTACACTTCACTACACTAAAGTGCAATCTTGGAGTTGATATATTTAAGTAGCAGGGGGTATGGGGGTGCAGCCCCCCACAGGGGAGGTGCAGGGGGGCTTGCCTGCTTATACTTTGAGAAGAGTAATATGGTTTGTGTTTTATTTGTTTCAGTATGTACTTGTGCTGGAATATAATTAAGTGTTGGTATCCTGTGTGCGTTCAGTATTTTGAGCTTTAGAGATTTTGGTCTCAGTATTTTGAGTTTAAGTATTTTGAAAGTCAGTATTTTGAAGTGGACCCATTTGGGAATGTTGGAGGAAGTCTAAATTACAGGCCTGTAAAGCATGCAGTTATAAGTTAAGCAACAAGATACAAATTAGTTTATTTAGACATTTTTACCAGTTTGTAAGCCACAGCTTTTCCATTTGATCCATATCTGTAGTTTGTATTATGATGAAAAACTAAATGTTTTTCTCATTGAAGATAACCTGCAGGATACTAACCAGTGTGGATTCAAACAGGGCATGCAATCTCCTCTGTCCCTTCTCCCTCTCCTGAAGTCAAGTATTGGCTGATGGCTCGCATGTATAGCTGTGCTGTACCTGACCCTGAAATATTTCACATTAATTACTGTTTAACAGATGTGTCTCCTTAGCAACTTATTTTTTTCAGTGATCAGATTTAAATGATTTGTTTAATGCAACACTTTCTTCTGTGCAGACCTTTCACTACCCTGTAAAATTTATTTACTTTGTATTTCACTCTTCTACAGATTTTATGATTTGCTGTGTGCTGTAACTCATGCATGATATTTCGTTTGTATCTCTATTGATTTTCATCTGTTCAGCTTGTTCTTCAAGACTCTGTGCTTGGCCTACTCCTATTCTCCCTGTTCATAAACAATATACACCAAGACCTTCCTAACAAGGACCTAGTCCTGTATGTGGATTCCCATTTTATCCAACAAATCATTACCAATACTACAGAAGAATATGCAAGGCAAATTATTCTCACTTTGCAAATGGGTAAACAATGCTAAACTAATAATAAACTTGAACAAATCTAGTTTAATAATGTTGATCACAATGCAAGAAATGTTGCCTTTCTTCCATTACAAATAACTGATAACTTTAAACAGCATTTTACAAATGTTCGTCAATAAAAGTATCGACTTTCTTCTTGATCCTTCATTTTCTTTCTCCGTATACACTGCCATTGTTATTAACAGATCCTTTCTCAGGTAAAGCTCTGCTCAAGATTAACTCACCTGCAACTCTAAAGCCAGAGAAGCTATAGGCAAAAAAATGTGCATATACCCATATTCAGATATGGATTTCCTTTACTAACTCTCTACTCCCTAAACGAAATACCCATAAACTATAAGTTGCAGTAAACAAACATATCCAGTTTGCATTTCTAGTCAGTCATTTCATCTGTTTTCACTCCATAGTTGTCTCTTTATAGTAATATGGCAATAGTCCCAACTCAGCAAATTAATATTTAAAAATCTTCACACTCGCAACTGCCCTTTGCTAAAAAAACAAGTTTCTAGCAAGGAGCCCAGCCTTGTTGTTGTGTCTTTTGGCTTTTCCCGGTTAGGGGTCACCACAGCGGAACTCCGGTCCGCTAATGATTGGCAGTAGATTTTTACGTGCCGAGTTGCCGGCCCTGACGCACAACCTTCAATGAAGGTACGCCCATTCACGCAGGTCTCCACACAGAAGACGCTCTAGCTGAGAATCGAACAGGACAACGTCTTACCGTGATAGCACCTCAGACAGTGGACTACAACTTAGAAAACCTTGTTTTAGCTCTTGAGTGGGGACAAGCCTTTATTAAAATTGCCCTGTCACATGGAACCACATTCCATAAGAGATATGACCTCAAACCTCTTTACAGGAGTTTAAATCAAAACTTAAGGAACATTTAAAGAATGAAGCATCCTGCACCTGTTTCAGAGACTTGTAGAATTTTACTAACCTCACTTGATTATTTACTGTTGTTCACTGCTCCACTGGAGCCCAGATCTAGGCTGAAAAGGGTCATTGTACAAGCTCACCTACCCATTTATCAAGTTGCAGTAAATAAAAATAAGGAAACCCCTAAGTATGACATGATATAGTTGAATTATGTTTTTTACATTCGATGTATATAATTTGCTGTTCGGAACAGTACAATGTTATTTGTTCATTTGTATTTGTTAACTGGAGTATAACACTGACCAGTTACAGTTCCAGCCCTGGTGCAAATCCTATACAGTAAACTCTCAGTTAACTGGAACTTGAGCAACTGGCACTCTCAAGCTTCTGGCAAAAAAAAAAGTCGAAGTACAGTACTATTTTCATGTGTTGCATTTTGTTGTCCCCCCTCCCCCAGAAACATAAGTTACATTTTTAGAGTTTGAAAAGGGAAGATGGGAATAAATTCCCTCTCTCCCCAACCTGAGAACAAGTCAAATCAAATAGTGTAGGGTACAGTATTAGTCAGGCCTGTTTTAATAGTAACTCTCTCAAGAGCCCGAAACTACAGTTGTCTGGCATCTACCAGTCCCCATGGGTGCTGGTTAACCGAGAGTTTACTGTACATACGTGGTAAAAAATGTTGCATTGTGAAGATGCTGGTTTGTGTTATGCAAAGGAAAAAGACATTGCAGTACAAGACAGAGTGAAATACAGTTGGAGAGTTGAAAACACAAAAGAAAAGTAAAAAATCAAAGCAGATCTCAAGTACCTGTAATAAAAAAAAATGTTTGCAATTATAGTTACATCATGTTTATATTTATATTATCATACTAAATTTTACCGAACTGTCACCTAAAGTGAGTTTTCATTACTATATATTACTCTGAATTTTTTAAAGTCATCTACTTCCATTTAAGGAACTTTTTCTGTATTGCTTGCATCAGCAATATGGCATGCTGAAAAATTAATCGGGAATCCCAAGAGTGCTGCCTGTTGGTACCAGGTGCTTGCAGCTATAACATTCGGTGGCTGCAGTGTTTGTTACATTGTTGATTGCTACCAGTTTGTTGACTCTCAATGCATGTTCATTGAGCTCTAAAGCTGACAGGTAGCAGCAGCAAAAGACTGCTGGCTTTTTTCAGTTTTATGAATGATTGATTACTTTCTCCCTCTGGATTGGATTGATTTGTGCACAAGAATATTTAAGTAAGGAGCACCCCCCTTTTACTTGCACACATTGTGGTATAGGAGGAAATGTCCATCCCCCTGTATAAATGAGTCTTTTAAATTTTGTGTTATTTGCATGAATATTTGTTTCTTGAGGAAGTAAGGTGAAGGCCTCCTACAGAAATATTTATTTTATTTTTTCATTTATTTATTTCGTGTTTTAGTTTTAGTGGGGCGGTAACTGTGGTGGCCGCGGTGGTGCAGCGGTTAGCATTGCCGCCTCACAGCAAGAGGTTCTCCGGTTCGATTCTCAGCTGGGGTGCCTTCTCTGCGGAGTCTGCATGTACTCCCTATGGTCATGTGGGTTTCCTCTGGGTGCTTCGGTTTCTTTCCACATCCCAAAGACATGCTGTAGGTGAATTGGACACTCTAAATTGGTGTGTGCCTTCTGTGAAAGGTTGGGTGCCGGTCTGGCAACTCGACACCGTAAAACTCCACTGCCAGTCATGAGCGGACAGGTGATCCGCTGTGGCGACCCCTAACTGGGATAAGCCGAAAGAAGAAATGGGGGAAGTAACTCTAGGCCTGTGGCCTTTTGTAGACTAAGACCCATTAATACATTTATACCAAGTATAGGTAATCTGACTAGTATAGTGGGGAAATTCCTCTACTGTCTTGTAATAAATGCCATGAGATGTTTAGCACCCACCCCTGTTGTCACCAACTCAAGAAGCTGGCACCTTTGTTTATGTATTCCCTGTGGCTTTTTCACTTTTTACTTGTAGACCATCAGCCCCCTCCCATCAGTAGTGAGGGTGTTCATTTTCCAGTAATAGTTATTCAGAGTACAGGAATGTCATGCATGTACCCATGGAGATTGTTTGAATCCTCACCTGTATCAACTGATGTAAGCCATGAAGACTTTGTGCAGTGGGTGATGTGAGCAGTTGTATCACCATGAACACACACACACATTGCTATCATTGGCTAGGTAAACCAAGCTGTATCCCTGTGTACAGTGCCTTTTCCCCCTACATTGAATCCTCCACTTGCTGGTGGCAGAATAGCACACAAAGACCACCCTCCGGGATGGGCAAGGTGGCCGTGAACTTTTGTTCCCATTCTCTCCTGCTTAGCTCATATAGTGCAAAAGCCACTACTCAAATGTCGATCATCAACAGATTATCACAAAAAGACCACCCTCCAGGATGGGCAAGGTGGCTGCGACTGCTTGTTCCCATTCTCTGCTACCTGGCTCATATAGTGCAGAAGCCACTACTCAAACATAGGTCATCTGGCCTTTATTCATTTTCATCACAGAGCTGGGCCAGATCTTGGCTTTTATATATTTTTCTAAAGCATGACACCTCCTGTGTGCCTGTGTGCAGCAATGTAGCAACCTTCTTGTGCTGCACATTGATGTCAGTTTTTGTGTCTAAATTCACATACCTGGTGTGAGGAAAAAATGCACCACTCTTTTATCTTCCCAGCATCAGGAATGAGTTGTGCTACTTGCTATGTCGCTGACAGCAGGTGCTAACCAAGCTATGTACTAACCTCTGAGACCAGACTGAACTTGGGTGAGTATGTGGCTTTGGCAACACAGTGGTTCAGTGATTAAATATCTACCTCTTAGCTGTAGGGTCCATGGTTCAGTCTTGATCTCTGTTCAGTGTCTGTATGAAACTTTTGTGTTATCGTTATATCATTTCTCTGGATACTGTTTTACCTACCACCTTCCAAAAACATGCTAGCTGAATGGCTGCATTGAATTGCCCATGTGCTTTGCATTTATCATTAATTCTTGTGGCCTACTTCATGGTATAAAAGGGGTCTAAGAACCAACATTTAATTTACCTGGTCAAAAAAAAACTTTATTAGGTGCTCCCTTCCATTTTTGTTCGTTTTCCTT